>NW_027397064.1:66688728-66846100 GCF_003265705.2 Callorhinus ursinus | reverse complement strand
ATGTTAAAAAAAAAAAGAAGATAGCAGGAAGGGAAAAATGAAGGGGGAAAAATTGGAGGGGGAGATGAACCATGAGAGACTATGGACTCTGAGAAACAAACTGAGGGTTCTAGAGGGGAGGGGGGTGGGGGATGGGTCAGCCTGGTGATGGGTATTAAAGAGGGCACATTCTGCGTGGAGCACTGGGTGTTATATGCAAACAATGAATCATGGAACTCTACATCAAACACTAACGATGTAATGTATGGTGATTAACATAACATAATAAAAAATAAATAAATAAAATTTAAAAAAATGTACTAAAGCAAAAAACTGTTAAAATTTAGATGACTCCAACAACTACTGATGGATAAAACAAAGTAACTATTAATTCAAATGGCAAAAAAACAAGATGGAAGAATATACTATATATAAATAATATGTGATAGGAGAGAAAATGAATGTCGGTAAGTATACATGTTTAGTTTTCGAAGGGTCATCACTAAAAGAGTGGAAATAAAGCATTTAAATTCTGTAGCGAGGGGAAATGAAATAGAAATGGAATAATCCCTCTCCCAAAAGAAATGTCTAAAAGTAAGCATAGGAAAAGAAGAGTAAATAGAACACAAAGGAACAAAGGCTTCCTCATTTATAGTGTGAATCTAAATTAACACGACCATTCAGAAGATTAATTGGCAGTATAGTAAAGATTAAGTCATATATACCCCATGACAAAACAATTCTATCCCAAGGTATATAGACTGGTGCAATACTTCTTCTTCTTTTTTTAAAAGATTATTTATTTATTTATTTATTTATTTATTTATTTATTTATTTATTTCAGTGAGAGAAAGAGAGAGAGTGCAGGGTGAGGGGCAGAGGGAGAGGGAGAGAATCTCAAGCAGACTGCCCTGAGCAGGAGCCCGATGAGGGGCTTGATCTCATTACCCTGAGATCAGACCTGAGCTGAAACCAAGAGTCAGACGCCTAACCAACTGTGCTACTCAGGTGCTCCTGGAGGAATACTTCTTAAACTATCTATGGTCAAAACAACTTTTAAAATGTGTAATCCACTGCAGAACAATAATGTTGCAAAATACAAAATCGTATGTCAAATTGCCCTAAAGGTTTTCAACTACTTACTCTTGGTGGTTGTACTTAACTCATCATAGACAACTAGTAATTCATTGATTGACACTGATCCACACCACTCTTTGAGTACACTGCTTTATAGGAAGTCTAAAACACATACGTAAGGAGAAATACATCAGAGTAATCCCAGTAGCACTGCTTGTAATAAATAGCAAAAACAAACCAAACAAAACCAACTAGCTACATGTTCCCCAAAGAACAGCTAAATAAATTGTGGAATATCCATATATGTAATAATACTTAATGATGTGAATGAATGAGCTGGAAGTAAATGAATCAAAATGGATAAATACTTTAGGAAAACATAATATTGAGTGGAAAAAGCAATTTGCAGAACACATCACATGTGATAGTATTTTAAAATACAAAATGATGCTATTTTTGGGAGGAATTCACATATTTGTAGTGTATTATAAAAACATGCACGGGAGTGATAAGCACCTAATTCAGGATAGTTCCTAGTACTGGGTGGTGGAAAGGGAAGAAAATGCTATCGTTCTTGAACTTTGTATTGTTATACTTTTTCAGTTGAGTAGCAGTCTCAAGTGTGTTCATTATACTTATTATATCTTTTTTTCTCTATATCTTTTTGTATGTTTAATAATTTAAAGAGGAAAAATATAGAATGAACAAAATCTCTTAAATAGAGAGTTAAAAATTAAAGCAATCTGGTTTATTGTCAGCAACCATTCAGATCTGCCATTCTCGAACATACTTAAAGAATTTTGTTTTTCACAGTTTACAGAACTTCAAGTTATGTGCTGTTAATATTTCAAGCCAGCAGAAGTATAACATCTGTGGCTTCTGGTCACTTAAACTGCCCTTGTCGAGTCCTACTCCCATACAACGCGAGTGTTTTCTAGGAATCAATGTGCCTAGAGCCCAACAGAGTTTTTACAGGAAGGTTCTAATAAGCTCAGAAAAACACTGTGCCTGCAACATTTGAATCCAAACTTAACTGCTATACACTTTTCATTTTTTTATTCAGCACTTCAAACATTGTCTACAAACATGTTAGTTGTAAATAAACAGACAATTGCCTTACTCAGCTGACTGTTTACATAAAAGAAAAAGCATTAAAAATATATCATTCAAGGGACTCAATTAACAACTTAAAAGTAGCGAGAATTTGATCAGTGGTCAGGGCGGCTTGTGCATTCTTTCTTAGCTTCTCCTGAGGCTTAAAAAATTCATTAAGGTTCTCAAATGTTAGGTAACAAGGCAAAGTCATAATCCTACTTTAAGCATCATATTACCTCTCTGCACACACAGAAAGTATTATCTATCAATTGTTACTTTTAATTATAATTGCTTATCATTTAGCATCATCATGAAGCACTCTTTTAATACAGAGTAATTTAGAGCCATTTTATTTATTGTTAAGGTAATGAAACAATGAGCTTATTAAACCATCCCATTGCTTTATTGTCTTTTTTTTTCTTTTTAAAAGACTGTGATCAGCAAATTGTTTTAGCTCTGGGACAATGTTTATGAATGCAATTACAGTTGTGAATGCACACGCAAAAATGTACAAATGACCCATACTAAATATACTGGCAAAAAAAAGTACAACTTGTTTCCTGAATTGCTTGTAAGTTAGTTTTCAGGTAATTAACAAAATGATTTTCTATTCACACTAAGAAGTCACCAAATTTGAGATAGGAAAATTGCTGAGATGAGTTTCTAATACTGTGGTTTCTAAACTACCTTCAAATCCAAAGTGTTGCTGGAATGGAATCAGGCATAGTTCTTTAAAAATGCCAAAGATTCTGATTGTGTACTGATTCTGATAGGCATGGCCCATCACCCCAAATTTGTCCACATTAGTCTCATCTCTACTTCTGAGGTTCAGTTTATGATTCATGGGGTAAAAGAGTGAAATCTAGTTCCACTCAATTCAATTCTAACTCATATATTTTATTTAAACCTTATGTTCTCTATATGCTAGCCTATATGGAGGCTGAAAATGGGGCAGGAGACAGCCTATCCTTATCAGGACTCTTGGAGATATTTGGGGGAGATAAGACTTGGGAATGCTAAATCTTTTAAGTGAAAAAATGATATGTCATATCTGGTGGAGAACACAGGTAACCTGGGCTTTAGAAAAGTTGTATTACCAGGGTACCTCTGTGCTCAGTGGGGAGTCTGCTTGTCTCTCTCTCTCTCTCCCTCTGCCCTTACCACTGTACTCGCTAATAAATAAATAAATAAATAAATCTTAAAGGAAGAAAAAAGACCAGGGAGAAAAGCATGGAGTTTGCTTGCGATTCTCTCTCTTCCTCTCCCTCCACCCTTCCCTTCCCCCCGCTCTTGCACTCTAAATAAATAAATAAATAATAAACAAATAAAATCTTAAAAACAAACAAACTTGTATTACTGTCCTCATGTGTCACCAACAAGCTGTATAACTTTGGTTAATTATCCCTTTCAACCTACTGGGTCTCAGTTTCCTCATCTGTAAAATGAACAAATCAGATGGTATGATGTTTAAATTCCCTTCCAGTCTTCTTACGATACCATCAATTTTCATGGCTTCCTTGTCCCTACATAGGATTTGTTGATGGCCTCAGCCTCACCTTCTCTATTCCAAAAAAAAAAAAAAAAAAAAAAAAAGGGTGGGTGGCAGGATGAAAAGGGAGCCACACAGAAATGCAAATTCTGGGAAGTCTTCAGAGAGGACATCTGTCCTGGGGTTTCTCTTTGACATGAGGAAAATGTATGGTGATAGAAAATATTTGTACAATTTGTATTACAAGAAAAAATGATTTCGAATTTAAAAAAATGAACATTTTTTTCTCCCAAAATGCCACTTACTTTTCTGCTTAAAAGTATAGAGATTCATTCTAAAGAGGAAAATTCAGTAATCATCTGTGCCTGCAGTGCGGTTTCAGCTTACATACACATGGTTGTGTTCTCTTCATTTTTGTAAATGTGCTTCACAGGCTCTGCACGGAAGTCATAGTCCTGGAAGGTGAAGTTTAAGGTAGGGGAAGCAGTGGATTTGTGAGCCAATGAGTCAGTTAACAGTGTGACTGGCAATGCCCGGGTAGGAAGGAAGCATAGCAGAGACTGATGTCTTGTCTTTCAGGAACTTATAAAAACCAAAGCACCCAGCCTTCAACAGCCATTCAAATGGATCTAATGATAGAGGAAGGAAGCACAGGACTGAGAAACATGCAAAACCAAAATCATACACGTGAAGCTGAGCTGGAGTTAGGATTCTCATGAGTGTTAATGCTGGTCTCAAATTAGACGTATGGAAGTTGTTGGGAGAACACTTGAGTGGCAAACAAAATTAGTCTAACATTTCTGATGGATTAAATGGGTTATTCATGGGGGGGAGTGGTAGGGGGCTCAGTCGGGAGAGCATGTGACTCTTAATCTCAGAGTTGTAAATTGGAGTGCCACATTGGGTGTAGAGATTATTTTAAAATAAAATCTTAAAAATTTTTTTTCTTTAAATGGGTTATTTATGTATAAAGTCAAAATTTTATGAAATTTGATGTGAATTAGTTCTAAATAAAGCCTATAAAATAACTATAAAATCCAATTCATAAATAAGGAGAAAAATCTTCTGCATTTATTAAAATGATATCCATTTAGAATATTTTTTCTAATTTTTTTCTCTTTGAAGTTCTTATATAAATCTTAATTCTGATAATCACAAGTATAAAATTTAGGGAGTTTTTTAAATATTTATGTTTATCTTTACAATTAACAGAAAAAGAAAGAAAAAATATAATATTTCCAGTTAAACCAAGCTTTAGTAAAGGAGATGAACGTTATTAATTTATCCTATCAAGCAGGATAATGAAGGAAAAAATTGATTATATTTTTCTAAGTAAATGCTGCATAATAGCAAAGCGATTATAAAGTCACATACTCATAAATTATTGCAGCTACAAAAGATTTATCTACCTCTTTCCCCAATTATGTAGTCTCAAGCTGCTGCATTTTATAAATGAGAGTTGTTCAGTTGCTTTGGAACAGTATGACTAGTAAAGATAAAACCAAGGTGTTCTCCTAATCCCTGATGGGGCTCAGGGCACCCTACCCCAAAATATGGGACCTTCAAGCCAAAAGAATTTGAGAAATGGCACATGCAGGAAGAACTTTCTGAACTTTCCCTGAAGTGAGTCATAAAACCCTCATGTGAGAGGTGCCCCCCTCTCTCTACCTGGGAGAAAGGAGCATCCTCATCTCTGAAAACAAAAGGGACACAGAAAGGAATCTGAACAAACAGGCCTTGGGAAGTCTCCTCCAGTTTACTATACTTAACACCCTTTGTTCTAGCACACCTTTACCCTCTTCATTAAACTTAGCATAAACACTCAGATTTAACTATTTCTTCTGGTCTTCATTTCCTTATGATGGCTCTCATGTCATGTAAAACTTATATTAAATACATTTGTATACTTTTCTCCTGTTCATCTTTGTCACTCTAGTTTTCAGCACCCAAAAGGGCCAAGGAAAACTGTATCCCCCCTTACATCCCTAATACTGAATTTTATAACACAGATCCTACAACATCATTAAATAAGCTAATTATTATAAAATCTGTATCCTGCAGATCATTTTAGAGGACAGACGTGTGCCCGTGCTCACACACACAAATACACACATGCACAGGCTTACGCAGAATTTTAGTTTAAACGTATACAAAGATATCATTAGATAAAAAAACTCAAGAACAGATTTGGAAATAAAACTACATTATCCAATTTTACTTTGGGAAGATGAAATAATTGATCTAACTTTTCAAACCGTAGTCTTTTACAAACTGCCACATTTGTTTTAGAAATTCTTTTGTGATTTCATTTTCATGACTTGCGATCTCTAAGAATCTATGAGTTCATGGTTTCAGATGTTAATGGGTTGATGTATCAATTGAATATTCTCTTTAACTAAAGGAGATTAATAAAAGTCTCAGAATCTGGGCGCCTGGGTGGCTCAGTCGGTTAAGCGACTGCCTTCGGCTCAGGTCATGATCCTGGAGTCCCGGGATCGAGTCCCACATCGGGCTCCCTGCTCAGTAAGGGAGCCTGCTTCTCCCTCTGACCCTCCCCCCTCTCATGTACTCTCTCTCTCTCATTCTCTCTGTCTCAAATAAATAAATAAATAAAATCTTTAAAAAAAAAAAAAAAAAAAAGTCTCAGAATCTCCTCTATAGGCACCACACAAGGTGTGGAAAGTTGTCCAAGACAACAAACTGATTTTGTCACATTATCATATAGGTTAATTAGATAGGGATGCAAAAGAGTAGAGTAGCCAGCTTAGGAGACATTAGACCAGGCAGTTTGCTCTCACTCTTTAGCATGTTCACTCACACAGGATTTGATTCATTCTTTCAGTAAACATTTGTTAAAATTCTGGCATGGGTAAATCTCTCTTTTAGGCACTGTTATGTATACAGAGGTGAAAAAGAAAAAAATTTCTGTCCTTAAGGATATTATAATCTTGGCCAGTTTTTGCTGAATGTACACCTCATCTGTCTACCTATTCATTTATTCATTCATTTAATTATTCTTCACCAATTATTGTATGTTCAGAGCTTCTGTGGTAGTCTATTCAGTCACTAACCTTGGAAAGTAAAAAGTTATTATTTAAGAAAAAAAAGTATCTTCCTTAATACATATGATATACTCTATTAAAGTATGTCCCAAACAGATAACAAGGACTGAAAAGATATTGCTAAGAGAATAAGGACAAAATGAGAAAATATCAGAATTTTGTTACCAATGGGCAGTCAGGACAAAAGACCACATGTAATACTGAAAAGTTCTTTGAAGGAAATTAATTATGTGTTAAGTAATTATAATTCTGCCTAAGATGGAACAAAAAACAGAATTAGACTTTGTTCTAAGATACTCAATTCTTCCAAACAAACAAACAAACAAAAAACAAATCCCTAGTCTCCCTCTAAGAAACCCTCCAAAATCAATGCCAGATGACAGCTGACCTATTAATGTTTTGCTCCGTGAAGGCACAACCTGAAAACAAAATGGAAGACAATTATGTCCTCCTCCCAAAGGGATCCTTTTTATAGATAAGCCAATATACATCCCTATCACTGATGAGATAATTCTCTTTTTCTCTTAAGTATTTGCTGACAACTAAAGACTTTGTTGACAATTGCAAATTAATCTCCAGATCCTGGAAGATGCTTCACAGTAATTAAACTCACCTTGTCTCAAAAATCTATTGCAGAGCATACAGCTTGGCAGTCTACTTTGTTATTATCTATTATTCAATTTTTATTTATCTTTATACCCTATTTTTAAGATAAGGAATTTACAGAAAAATATCTAAATTAAGTATAATACCTATTAACTTTTAAGCTTTGGGGATTTTACCACAACTTGTTCTATGGAGTGCTGAGTACAAAGTACTGGGAGACCTGGGGTCAGTCCCCAGATCTACTGCTTTATAGTTTGTTGATCTTGCATTGAAACGTTATATGTCCACTCTCTCTGTCCCTCCCAGAGACAGAGAGAAAGAGAGATAGATATAGATATTAGACACTATCAGTGAAGATGTATATTCCAAGATCTCTAAGGTCCCTTCTATAAATTAAATGTCAGCTTGGTCCAGAAATTTTACGATCCATGCCAAATCACCTAAATGCTGAGGCTTTCAAATGTGCATTTCCTGTTTCTACGATTATTATGAGATGACACAACTTTCTTGGCTTGCCTTTTTGACCCCTGAATATGGCATTTTTAGATAGTAGGCTCCTATTTCCTCTTTAAAATATTTTTCTTCCGATTTTTCTTCCCTGTTATTGACAATGCCATTTCCCAAGTTCTCTAGATTTACAACTTGTGTCTACTTTTGAGATCCTTTTTCCATCATATTTTATTTTAAATCATTTAAAAATTCATCAAGTACCCCTCTTTGAGGTCTTATGGATCCCCCTCATTCTTTGTGTCCTACTCACTAAATAATAGTCACCTCATGTTTATATAAATAGCAAAGCCTCTCACGGTTTTTCCTGCCTCCCTTCACTCCAGATGCCAGGAAATCATAATATAATCTTCCTGTCACAGACCCTCTGTCACATAATTCCTTTGCTCAGTATTATACAAGAAATCCCTAGTACTTAGCATAGTATAATGTATTATTCAAACTGGATATCACGCTGGAATAAAAGGCATAAACTGGAATGCCCCGTCATTTAAGACATACGGTTACTCTAAAACAGAAATGACCCAAACCTCCTTCCCTGACTTCCAAATGCCTCCACCAATTAACTTATCCCATCCTGTCTTCCATTTCATACATATTTGTGTGTGTGTGTGTGTGTGTGTGTGTGTGTTGTTCTGGTTAAGCATTTTTTTTTTTAACTTACCCACATAGGATATTGCTAATTTTGAAACTTGTAGTTTCTGCAAAGGCAATTCTATAATTGTATTTTGTGATTTCTTGTTTTTCCTCTGCTTCAAATCCTGGGTAAAAATCATCATTAAAGTCAGAGAATATGCAAGGATGATCCATAGAATGGGGGAAATTAGACGCATGCCCCTGCTGGCCATGATCTTCTAGTTCATGAAGAGCCAGAGCACACAGACATTCCTCTCAACTGAAACTGCTCCTTTTGCTCCACCACACGTAGGAACTTAAGAATTTCTCTCATTTTGTGTTCCAAAGTGGGGAAGAAGGCCAAAACCTTTGGTAGTTACTGTCCTCCTATTTATGCTTTTCTAGGACTGTGAAAATAATTTGTGCTTAATTTGTCTTGACAATCGATTACACACTTTTAATTGTGTGGCTCTATAAAACCACACAGAATTAACATCTACAAAACAAAACAAAACACCTGGGTGGCTCAGACGGTTGGGCGTCTGCCTTCGGCTCGGGTCATGATCCCGGGGTCCTGGGATGGAGCCCCGCATCGGGCTCCCTGCTCCTTGGGAGACTGCTTCTCCCTCTGCTTCTCTCTCTCTCTCTCCCCCTCTGTCTCTCATGAATAAATAAATGAAATAAAAAAAAATGCAAAATATATTTAAATTACAGATTTCATATCAGTAAGTACATATTCAGTACCTACTCAGTGCCAGTGGGAATATACATAGAAAAAAAAAACTTTAAATTTTATTTAAATTTAAGTTTTAAATTTTATTAGCGGGTTAAATTTCTCCAGAGGCTGAAATCTTATGGAAAACCTCCTTTTACGTAAGAGGTTGTTGAGTATACAAAATAGCCATTTACTTTTGTTTTAGCAAAATGGAAGTCGGTTGTTTAGTTACATTGTTGAAGAATCAGTTTGCATTATCCTCTCTATCATCACCAGTGACATACATAGCAAAAATATTTCTTTTATGAGAAGACGCATCAAAATACCAAAAGATAAAATTGCTATTAAAGGGTATTTTCCTCTTGCCACTTCTCATGTGAGGCTTTTTAAAGAATATTCAGTCTAATTTCTGTCTTGATATATAGTTTGCTATTCTATTTCTGCAAAATGAGAACATTCTGTTCTATCCATTCTCCCACTTACTTTTAGAAACTGCAGAAAGGCTTAAATTAAACTCCTAAAGAAATTAACTGCCATTCTCATGAGCAGTTATCAAATATACAACACCCCTGTGTCGGCTGCTCACAGGAGTTGTGCCACGCTGATGAGAGCGATCAGCTCTGCATTCACAGAAAACAATCAACAGTGGGGCAGTAGCATCCTTTGATGTGAAGATACTCAGGTTCCTGATCACAGTGGAGTGTACAGAATGGAATTTGGTTTGTTTGGCTCTAAGGTAGCTATGTTGGTGATTCTTTTATTGCCAATCAATTGTAAATATCATCCAACAGGTCCTTCAAAGCTGGAGGATGTCAAATGAGGTTAAATTAGTTTAATCTTAATACAGAATACTTATTATTAAATACCTAAGTGCCAAAGGAACCTTTGGTACTTCCTTTGGTTTCAAATTCATTCTTTATTGGGCATGGAGTGAAAGACAGGACTGATCTCTTAGTTTTCTTCCGGGTCTAAAATTTTGTCTTTTAATGCCTAGACTTCTGGGATGGGATAGTAAATTCTCCATTTATATTTATGTATGTGCCACTAAAAGCCCAGGTGTAATGGGTGACAAAACTTGGTCATAGATCTCTTAAGAATAAAAAGTTCTGATTACAGATGTCCAGAGAATCAAAAGTTATCAGGCATGTGATTAGCAAACAAAGAAAGAGAGCTGATACAGAATTTGTGCACTGAATCTTGGCTTTGTCTCTCACACATTTTATTTCATGGATACTTGTTGTTCCAGGGATTTCTATTCTGCAAAAGGAAGGGAAATCATTTCACATTTTTATCCTATGATTCTAATCATTAGTGAAAAATACTAGTCCAAAGATGGAAAAGAGCAAGCAAACTTCTTCTTCAGAGAAATTCCTGCATTATTTATGGCTGAGATAGGTGGAATGTATAATATGGTTAGATAGAGTTTTTATGCTCAAAAACTTTCTTCACATTGTAAATCGTAGACAGTTTGTGAAAACTTCATGGATTATCTCACTTTATATTCTGTATTTGATGAGGTGATTGTACGAGGGCATGTTGATTTTTCCATAACAATAAACTAAAAGAGTTGAAGATGTCTTCTTATATCTAGTTTTTTTAAGCAAAGATTTGTTGATCTTCTACAGCTTACTACATTGAGTTTTCTAAAATGTCTGTATTTTGCTAAATAATTTTCTTAGAGATATTGTATATTATAACCTGTCTCTTGTTGCCATTTTTGTTAGTCCATTTTTTTAATATTAGCAATTTCATATAGTTTAAAATAATGATGAAAATTTATACTCAAGTAAGATTTACATTATATATTTTCTTGTTAAAGGATCTGATATGTTGACAAAAATGAACTAATTTGACTCCAGAGCCGTTTTTTTATATGTGACCTATTAATACTGTAGGCAAACACTGAAAAACATTGATCTAATTAAAATGCTTCTTACTCTGGTTTATCGTAATGGTTAAGAACATGGATTCTGGAAGGCTAAAATTAACAAGTCAGGAACCAACAGATGTTGGCGGGGATGCGGAGAAAGGGGAACCCTCCTACACTGTTGGTGGGAATGCAAGCTGGTGCAGCCACTCTGGAAAACAGTATGGAGGTTCCTCAAAAAGTTGAAAATAGAGCTACTATATGACCTAGCAATTCCACTACTGGGTATTTACCCCAAAGATATCTGAAGGAGTATGTGCACCCCAATGTTTATAGCAGCAATGTCCACAACGGCCAAACTATGGAAAGAGCCAAGATGTCCATTGACAGATGAATGGATAAAGAAGATGTGGTATATATACACAATGGAATATTATGCAGCCATCAAAAGGAACGAAATCTTGCCATTTGCAACGATGTGGATGGAATTGGAGGGTATTATGCTGAGCGAAATAAGTCAATCAGAGAAAGACATGTATCATATGACCTCACTGATATGAGGAATTCTTAATCTCAGGAAACAAACTGAGGGTTGCTGGAGTGGTGGGGGTTGGGAAAATGGGGTGGCTGGGTGATAGACATTGGGGAGGGTATATGCTATGGTGAGCACTGTGAATTGTGTAAGACTGTTGAATCACAGACCTGTACCTTTGAAACAAATAATACATTATATGTTAAAAAAAAAAGAAGAAGATAGCAGGAAGGGAAAAATGAAGGGGGGAAATCAGAGGGGGGAGACGAACCATGAGAGACTATGGACTCTGAGGAACAAACTGAAGGTTCTAGAGGGGAGGGGGGGTGGGGAGATGGGTTAGCCTCATGATGGGTATTAAAGAGGGCATGTACTGCATGGAGCACTGGGTGTCATATGCAAACAATGAATCATGGAACAGTATATCAAAAACTAATGATGTAATGTATGGTGATTAACATAACATAATAATAAAAAAATTTCAATATAAGTCTAAAAAAAAAGAACATGGATTCTGGAGCAAGACTAATTGGTTTCAAAACCCAGATTTATGAAGCAGTCATAGCACCTTGAGCAAATAAGCAAATTATATAACCTCTGTGCCTCCGTTTCCTGTAAAAGAGATAATACTACCTATGAGATTGTGATAAATATCAAATGATCTAACATTTACAAAATTATTTCAATAGTGAATACACCTACTTTACATTCTGAATGTGTTCGTTAATATCATCAAATTTTGACCCAATAATTTGGGGAGTCTTTGAGAGGCAGGATAACACATAGATTAGGAGTAATGACTGTAGGAACACAGAAATCAGGATCTGAATCCTTAACCCATATAAATCTGTTTCACCATTTGAAAAATGCCTATAAATGCATAGTGTAAAACCTGACCTATTATTTGTTACTGTGCAATGCCCTCTTATTTACACACTCTTACCTCTCTGAATTTCCAGGAGCGTGTTCAAATTCTGATATTCCAAAATTAATTAGAGAAGTCCTTATTTATTTAACCATATTATCTGTGATTTTTTCTTTTTGCTATCACACACATATTCCCAGAATGAAGAATTGTAATCATTTTCAGTAGCTCCTTATACAACAACCTTGCCAACTCCATTACCAGTTTCTAAACTTCTTTCCAAACCTCTGTAATTTCAACATGAGTTGTGTAATGATTCACTACATTGTATCAAAGTGAGTTTCAGAGAGTTTTTAAGCAGCATGGTGGTTAAATATGTAACTCTTAAATGTAACTCCTTGGGTTCAAACCCTGACTCTGTTACTTATTAGTCCTATGACCTTGGGTAATTTACTTCATTCCTTGTGGTATCCATGTTCTCCTCTATAAAAGAAGGAAAAAAAGAGTTCCTGTCTCATAGCATTGTTGTGAAGATTAAAGGAGTAAATGCAGGCAAAGCACTTTGAACAATACCTGGCACCAGGTAAATTTTCACCAAAGGTTGGCCACTATTATTTTCTCACCTTCTGTAAGTAGGAGCCAGCAGGGGGTGAGGCAACTAGTGGGAATTCAGAGTTTTAGAGGTACAACTGCTTTAGGGAGAAACAAGGCAGAGGCAACAAAAGCCCCTTTTAAAGAAAAAGGTGCTCTCTAGTTATTACATGATTAAAAACAATAGAATTGGGTAACCAGAAAAAAAGTTATATGGGCATTCACCACCCCCTCCACATACACAAGGTTTTTTGTTTAGCTTTCTAGTATTCTGGTATGCATTAAGATAATAAGTAGAAAGAACTGCAAGATCTGAGACTACTTTGGATAGTTTACATTGGAAAGAGGAAAAGCTCTAACAGAAGGGAAGAATTTATCAGGAAAAGTAGGTGTAGGAGCTGAAATAAAAAGGGATAAACTGATTGTGTGTAAAGTGAGAGAGAAGGAGAGTCTTTGCTCACTTGGGAGAAAGATGTTTCTAAAAAGTCTTGCTGTGGGAATATTAGTACATACCTGAAATTAAAAAAAAAAAAGTTTTTGGTGATCCAGTGGAATTCCTTTGAATGTGATTCTGCCATAGAGCTGGGACTTTGGGGGCAGTCTAGTTATATCCTGGTTAAACTTTTGGTGTAGTTGTGGAGTGGAGTTCTATGGATATGGGGGAATTTTATTTATATTAATATATGGTTGTTTAACTCAATTTCCAGGAGAAAATATACTATTCATATAGTATGCAGTTCACTTACACTTTCACATATAAAATGTTAATTGTGGGAAAATGGCTGAACAAAAATGTTGCAAACACAAGCCATTTGTTAATTAAGAGAATAAGTATTTAGAGACACAGAGTACCTACAGAAAGCTTTCACATATTTGAATAAAGGCCCTATATAAACACTTTGTTTTATAGTCTTTGAAATACATGTCCAATGTCTCATAAAATAATTAAAATATTAATATTAATCATAAAACATGTTAGAAATGAAAGATGTTATTTGGTAGAAAAGAGGAGTAGTTAACATAAAGAGAGAACACTGGAATTCTGAACATCAAGAAGTATTCTAATAGGTTTGATGTTATTAAAGAGCCAAAATTTCTTTTACCTGCAGAAATGAATGATTGGCATGTATGATATATGGTAATCTAAATACAGTTTGATAAGTAGTGGATGATAAGATATAACAAATTCAGTCTTAATAGCTGAGCTGAAATCAATTTACTGATTTTTCTGAATTGTAGGTTGGCAGCACCGTCATTAGAATAGGTGCTATCTATCACTGCATAGACAAGTTCATTCCATACTCATTATGGGTCATTATTAAAGATTCATGTAATTACAGAATTTTTTTAAAAAAGAGAAATACTAACTTAGCCTGTATAACAATACCAGTTGTAGACATAAAGACAAGTAATTGAAAAGTCGATTATCAATATGGAAAATACAGGAGAAATAAGCTGGTAGAACTTCAGTATTTATGCTGGATTATTTTTCCAAAACCTCAAAAGTGAACTGCCTTTCTTACTCTCTGTGGTACCAATCAAAGAAAATAATTTTTAAAATATATTGCCATTGAGTACCTACATTGTGGCAACTTGAAAGAAAATGCTCATAGAATGCACTCAAATAAAAGTATCTGTTGAATTAGTGAGTCAATTCCCTTGTAGTCCTGAAAGAGGCTTCTCAATCCTATGTACTGTTTGACATCTACGGGGAAATTAAACTCTATCCTCTCATGTTTTGCCAGAGACATGCAGCCTGGGGAACTTGATTTTTCTGGCATCTAATAATATTGAGAGTGCACTGCAATCTAGATTTGCTCAGGGCTTCAGATTTAAGTAATTGCAGTTATTAGAGGCAGTTCATGATTGGTGGCTTGATTTGTCCATTGTACGGTAATCGGTGTCATAGACAGGGTGAGATGCTGAATAAAAGAGCATGTCTGATCCAGGTGAACATTACTTACCAATGTCATAGTTAATAATGAAAAATATAAAATTCAGGCACAGTGAAACTAAATTAACATGCATACAGTATTAAATAAACCATATTCCTAAACATGCATTCCAACAAAAAAAACTGAGATAATAAAAATCTTTATTTGTGTATGAGTAATAAATACTTGGATAATACATAGTGTATCAAAATAATTTAAATACATGGCTAAATTTTTTTTAAAGATCTTATTTATTTATTCATGAGAGACAGAGAGAGAGAGAGAGAGAGAGAGAGAAGCAGAGGGAGAAGCAGGCTCCCCACCGAGCAGGGAGCCCGATGCGGGGCTCGATCCCAGGACTCTGGGATCATGACCTGAGCCGAAGGCAGATGCTTAATGACTGAGCCACCCAGGCACCCCTTTTCCTCTTTATTCTTTAGCATAATAGTGACTTGTACGTAATAGATATTCAGAAATTTTAATCACAAGAATGACTGATTTATTGACTATAAAATTTAGGTTAGTCACATATTATATGTATACTATCTTTGTAGTTTTTATTGAAAACATCAAATTGCATACAAATAAAGAATGATGAATTAGAGTTTTTATAAATTCAAGACCCAAATGTGTACACATATATTCTTCTAAATACTTCTAAAGTTTAGATGATACAGAGAGAGAGAAAGAGAGAGAGAGAATCTCTTTAGTCTCTTCATGAGAATATTGGCATTAAGGGGAAAATATACTTATTTTCCTTTAATTGGTGCTTGCATTGTAACATAATGGTTTTCTAAGAAATGTGGTACTGGAGAAAGAAAAGAAAACTTTCCTCTGTTTTTTTGTTTGTTTTTTGAGGGAGAGAGAGAGGAGGGAAGAGGTGGCAGAGGCAAAGGGAGAATCTTAAGCAGGCTCCATGCCCAGTGTGTGAGCCAGATGTGGGGCTTGATCTCACAGACCTGAGATCATGACCTGAGCTGAAATCAAAAGTCAGACACTTAACCAACTGAGCCACCCAGGCACTCTACTTTTCTCTGTTTTTAAAACATGCCCTACCAGGAATCACATGGAACAGGAAAAAATAGGTTACTGATGCTATAAAAGAATAGATTGTTCATCCTTCCCTATTCTAGGCAGAGATGTAATATTAGCCAGAAATAGAGAGAGGGTCTTTAAACCAAAGAGTTTTTGTGATTCTGTAGTTTCTGGTGCCTTATTTCAAGCCTTATTTCCATATGCCCTCCTTCCTCTGTGTGAGGTGGGGAACACTCATTCCTCTTTCCTTACAAGGAAGCTTTATTCCCAGAGAGATTTGCTCGCAACAGTTTGTAGGTATTTCTGAACATGGGACAGGTATACATTTCGGACCTCAAGTTTAATGAATGGCATAACACATAAGGTTATCATCTCTCTTAGGGTGTGGGATAAGGTCAGTAGTCAAAAGCATTATGGCATGAGGAGCTGAAACAAAGTAAAAATCAATAAATGCAACTCCCTCCCTGCCCACACCCCCACCACATGTGAGTTTTCTGTAAAGCCAGGGACTGAATGGTGGTGTGGTGATGTGGTGGGAATATAAATTTCCCCCATGGTCCTACAGAGGATAGCTGGACCATGGCTAACTTGTCTGTCTCACCAATGGACTGCTGAGTATGGAAAATACCCTCATGCAAGGGTTCTGGTGACTTTTCCTAAGTCTTTCACTAGATCACTGACACAAGAGACTATGATTAAGATGTTCAGTAGAACAAAGAGAGTTACACAACAGAGCCAGTGGCAGAGATTGGACTGGCTAAGGACATCAGCAGAGAAGTAACCAACTTGCAATTTCTGTGTGCTCATTTGTCAGTGGATTACACTTCCAACCCACTGTCCTTGTTGTCAGATGAAGTATTAGCACAGGGCCTGGTGGGGTTTAGAATCTGGCATGAGCCAGGAGGGAGAGTAATGCAAGCTTAGAGCCAGTGAGTGGGGTGCTGGAACCACCATGGCTCTTTCAAGCTCTCAAGACCTGATTATGCACAGCTTTTCCCAACACAGCATTCAGTGACATTGTGTTGGTGGCTTGGTGGGAATATTTGCAGAAATTAGAAAGCTACAGAAATCAGAAAATGTTATATGAAGAGGTTTTATTTTTCACAGAGCTAGTTATTAAACATTTACCAGCACACTACTGTTCAGAGTGAATTCTTAAAAGACAAGGTGTTGAATTACAAATAATGATAGAGATAAAAATACTAGAATTTGAATTTACCCAAGAAAGACTAAATTATAACCTGGAAGAATTTTGGATTGGACTACTTTTACTGACTGGGATAACATAAGTTGTTATTTTGGGTTCCAGAGTCAGAAAACACCCAGGTGATGACAATATCCAAGCTTGGTCATGGGGTGAATTACCAAAGTGGAATGGATCTGAAGGTCAACTGAATTGAGGCAATCAAGGAACTATAAGGCTTAGGGCCTGGAAAAGTCACTCAAAACAACGGTAAGAATTCAGATATGTGTAAAACTGAGTTGAGTTTCCAGACAGAGAATTTGAAGTCCCTATGGGGAACCGTCTGTTAATGGATAAGTAAGTAGTAGCCATAGGATGTGTGGATCTAGAATCTGAAGGAACATAAAATCTCAAGATACAGTTCTGGGATTTAGTTTCATTGCTATGACAATGAATGACAATGACAGTATCTAGAAAAGATTACCTGGGAAAGATATGTAGTTAAGAGAAAGAGAGAAGTGTGCTAAGGACAACATCTGTAGGAACATCTATAACTAAGAGATGGAAGGAGGTTGAGAAATCAAAACATGGGAAAACAAAGATGCCACAAAATAATTTAAAAAATACAACATCATAGCCAAAGGTGAAGACATTGGCTTTAGCAATTAAACGTTGTTGTTGTTTTCCTTAGAATATACAGTTGTTTCAGGCAGTGGAATTAGAAGATTAGACAATAAAAACACTGAATACAGATCATCTTTTTTTAAAACCCAATTAAGAAAGGCATGTTCTGCATGGAGCACTGGGCGTTATACGCAAACAATGAATCATGGAACACTACATCAAAAACTAATGATGTAATGTATTGTGATTAACATAACATAATAATAAAAAGTAAATAAATAAAATGTAATGGGTGTTGTCAAAATAAATGAAATGATTAAACACAGATTGACAATAGTGGTGTAGTATCAGATTCTAGGCAGGTTTAAAGGGGTTAATAGCACCCATGGGAAAATGGTCTTTAAAAACTGAAGTCTCCCATCAGGGAAGGAGCTGGATGAAAGTTTCAATCTTCTCAAAGGGAAAAGGTTCAGAATTAAGTGAGAAACCTACAAGCAATTCTGCCAGCCTAAATTCCCAGATTAGGTTCCTGCTAACAGGAGACTCCTGGCATGGGTGTGGTGATTCTGGACATCCTGCCTGCCGTAGGACCTAGAGTTATCCCCATCCATATTGTGAAAGCACACTACTAGTTGATGCCAACGGCAGTTGGACCACACTGACTGAGGTTTCATAGCTGGGCCTCAAGAACACCAGATTGACAAACTGAATAGGTTTGTCCTGGTATTTCACTTATCTCCAACAAGTGCATTTTAGGCAATTGAATTTTGTGGGCTGCCACTTAACTGTGTTCTGACACGGTTTTACTCTACTTTCATATGGTAGGGACCTGTAGACTGGGAAGCTTGCCCCCACCACCTCACTTAGGGTGCCACTATGTTCCTAGCTCTGTGCTTTACATTTTTTCTCTGCAAGTTGAAGGAACTTGCATTTTTTTTCTGTGTCTTCTGCATTATTTTTCTATCAAACCACATCTCCCTGTGATAATTATATGTGATGGAAATTAAAAAATGATGTACTCCTTTTAGAAGCTGTTCTAACAAAAGTCCAAAAAACTAAGGAAAAAATAAATAGCCTCTCATATTTCTCCATAATAAAGAGAAAAATTTGATCTGAACTGTTTCTTATAATGGATAGATTCAGTATCTAGCTCCTAAGAGTGAAGCTGAAATAAATTTGTAAAATATTATTCCTTAATTTTAACTTGTAAGATTTTTAAAAACTGTTGAATTCTTTACAGTAAAATGTGTAAAGGAAAAAAAAACAGCTTATATCTATCTATCTATCAATCTATCTATCTAGCTAGCCATTTATTTATTTAGGACTGGGGTGATTGCACTAACACTTTATTTATTTATTTTTAAAGGTTTTATTTATTTTATATTTTAGAGAGAGAGAGGGAGCAGGAGTGGGTGGAAGGTCAGAGGGAGAGGGAGAAGGAAAGAATCCCAAGGAGACTGCGCTGAGCGCAGAGCCTGACATGGGGCTCAATCTCTATGATCGTGAGATCGTGACCTGAGCCAAAACCAAGAGTTGGACACTCAACTTACTGAGCCACTCAGGCACCCCCCAAATAGTTTGTTTTTAAAATCATAGAATAACATGAATTCATTTCAGTGTCATATGAATTGGGAAATATAGTTATAACACCCCAAAATTACCTGAAACATTAGAAAAAAAGAAGGAACTAAAAGAAAAAAAACTCTAGATTACAATGAATCATAGACAGAATAAAATTAATAGTCCACTAGCAGGAAAATAATTGACATCACAGAAAATGAAAAAACTAACAGGATTTAAGAAGAATGTAAATATATTATAGTTCATTTTATGAAATATAAAATGAAAGCATTGCAAGGAATTGTTTCAAAATGTTATTAATTAATTAAAATAATTAAAACAACAGGGTGCTCCTTTAAATACTCTTTTTTTGTAAAAATATTGAGCAGAGTTTTCTATTTCCACCACCTGCTCCACCCATTTTTCAGGCATTTATCTCCCAGGCAAGAATTTTAATATCCTTTTCTCTGATTGAATGGTCCCAGCATGGGGAGTGGTTTTGAAAGGGGAAAGGTCTCCCTAATCCCAATGAAAATTACCTATTAGAAACAAAAAAACAGGGGCACCTCAGTGGCACAGCTGGTTAAGCCTCTGACTCTTGGTTTCAGCTGAGGTTGTGATCTCAGTGTCCTGAGATCAATTCCCCCTTTGGGCTCCATGCTCAGCTCAGTGTGGAGTCGGCTTAAAGACTCTCCCTCTGCCCTTCCACCCCTCAAATAAATAAATAAATCTTTTTTTAAAAAAGAAACATAAAAACAAAATCATATTTAGTGGTTAAATATTACAAACCTTCCCATTAATAAACACTTGGGACAAAACTATTCAATATCATACACAGAAAATTTCATTCATTCATTCAAAAAAAGGTAAGTAAATGAAGGTATAAATATTGGAGAGGAGGGGAAAAAGCTTTTAATATTTGCAGATGATAAAATTATCTAAGAGGAAAACACATATGACTTAAGTGAAATAGGTAGCAATACAATTATTCACCAAACTCAATAGCTTTTCTATAGAGCAGGAATATCCAATTAGAAAATTTAATGGGAAAAGAATATCATTTGTAATAGAAACAACAACAAAATAAAATGCTTGAGAATAAACTGAAAAAGGAATGCGTGATGACAATGTGAAGAAAACTACAAGTTTATTGAATGTGTGGTGCTAAAAAGTGTTTAAGAATTAGAGAAGTATATCAAGTCCCAGGCTTTAAGAACTCAGTTTTTTAGGATGTCAATTTTCCTCATATTACTTTATAAACTTAAAACAATTCCAATAAAATTCTCAACATAGAGAACTTGATGAGTTATTTTAAAATTCATAAAAAAGAATCCAGAAAAGCACTTTAATAAAGAATATTATCCTAAAAGAGATCAAAAATAAGAAATAAATCTATAATAATTAAAACAGGGAGGTTGTCTGAAGAGTAAATAGGTCAATGGAAAAGAACAGAGTTCAGAAAAAGACCTATGAATAAATATTAACATACCTTTAATAAATGACATTTAAAACTTTTTAGAAAGGATTAATTATTCAATAAGTAGTGTTGGGATAATCAGCTAATTATTTAAAATAAAATAAAATAAAATTAGATCATCTACCATGTTCTATGCTAACAAACTTTTTATGAATTAAAAATCCAAATGCTAGATAAAAATACAAGAGAATATTTTTATAATTATGTGAAGAAAATTGAAAGAAGGGAAGACTTTCTAAATAAAATGAAACCCCAGAGCCAAGACGGAAAAATCTAGTAGATCTGAGTAAAAATGAAAATTTTCTCTTACAAAAGACAAAAAAAAAAAATCAAAGCAAGTTAAGTATCTTGAAAAAAATATTTGCAAGATTCATATCAGAAAAAGAGTAATATTAAAATTTATGATCTGTAAAACTACATAACAAGGATGTTATCCTTTATCATTTTTAGCTTACCATTTATTTTACTCTGTTTTAGGCAATGCACTAATGTCTTACACATTTTTGAATTTGTCATGTTAACACCATGACATTTATTTTTTCAGATTTTCATTTTAAAGATAAGAAAACATAAATTTGGGTTAAATAATCAGCCTGAAGTTTGCATAGTTATATATGCCCCAGCCAACATTTAAACCAAAGTCTTTTAGTTGAAAAATCCCTAATTCTATGAACTTATCTTTGTGCTGATAAAACTTCTTTTACTTATAATTTAATTTTTTCATATGTTTATGATGGTAAAAGCTAAAAGACTCTATAAACATACAACTACTCATTAATATTCATGCAATTACTTTATTTGATGTGTAGCATACCCTCCCTGCAACAGATAAATAATATTTTCTTCTTGTTTCTTGGTGTCATTTCATATAACCCTCTACTCCATGTGGCATTTAGTTTTGGTATACAGTATGAGGCTAAATGCTAAACTGATTTTTTTCCAATGCAAGTGACCGTTTTCCTATGTTAAACTCTTATTTTTACTAGGGGCCATTTTGAATTCATATATTTTATTCTACTTTATGTGTCTATTCTTGTACCTATATTACATTGGTTTACTTATTGCAGCTCTATAATTTGTTTTAATATTTGATGGGGCAAGCTCAATATTCTTATTTTTCAAAGATTTCCAGAAAATTTTGTGCAAACCTTTGATTTTAAAAAAAGATTATGCTTTTCTACAATGTGTATTCTTCCCATCCAGGAACAAGGTACGCCTTTGCATTAATTCAAGTTTTCCTTATATACATTTATATAAATTTGATAATTGTCCTCCCATAGACCCTTCACACGTCCTGTTAACCATTTTCCTAGATTACTTATTTACCTGTGTTTGTGTGATGAAGGAGTTGTGTGTGAGATCAATATTACTATAGTTAATGGGATGTTTTCTGTTTTATCATATCTTGTATTTGTTGCTCTTGCTGGTTGCTGTATAACTACCGTGTTTTCCATTAGCAGCAGCAGTGAAGACTGTATTTTTGTATCATTCAAATTCAGTAATCATTTTAACACTAAATACCAGCTTCTAAGAGTATGAAGACATAAGTAAGACAGGAATCTCTTCCTCAAAAACGTGCAGAGCCTAGTAGAAGGGCCTTTATATGAAGGGACTAAGATTAATGACATATTGATAAGGAACAGAAAAATTTATTGGTACCTATATGGAATAAATGGAAATTTTTAGGAAATCACTCTAAACAGCCGGTGACTATACTAATCCTTCAATATCCTCACAGCACTCAGCACATTATTTTACCCTTAACAACTACAGTAGTAACAGCTATCATTTACTATCTCTTATGTATCAGTCATTGCCATAGAGACTAAGCATTTTGTCTTTAATCCTCCCAACAACCTATCAGATGGGAATTACAATTCCCCTTTCACTGATGAGGCAACAACAGGTCCGCGTGCTTAGTCTTCTCTTATGCTCTACTATAAACACAGAGTCAATGATTATGAGATGGATCAGTGATATTTGGTCATTGCAAGTCAACAAGGAAGACTGGTCACTTTTAACTAACCTGAAATATGAGACTATTTTGAGACTATAGAGAGAGGAGACAGATGGTAGTCAAAATAGTATTAAAAGAGTAAATTACAAAACCAACACCTTCTATTCTCTTTACTCTTTTGCAAAATGTAGCACCACACTGCCCAACATGGGGCTAACTTAATTTTACATTTAAATTATTTAAAATTAAGTAAAATTAATAATACAGTTCCTCAGTTCCACTAGCCATATTTCAAGGGCTTAGTAGTCCCCTGTGGCTAGCAGCTACCAAATTGGGCAGTGCCAAATATTTCCACCATAGAAATCTCTGTAAAGCAGTGTTGATTAAGCACATCCAACCCAGAAATCATATTCTGAAGTTGCTCTATAATTTCATTTCCTCAGTGAATATTTAACATGCACTATGTACCATGACATCAGCTAGGCACTGGTTTACAAAAACCAGTAAGACATGGTCTCTTTCCTTAAGTTTCTTCAAGTCCAGTGGGAGATAAAAGTAATAAAATAGTCATTCTTGGGAATAATAATTAAAAATAATAGTGATAAAAATAATAGGTCTGAAAGAGACTACTTTTTGTGATCTCTTTTCCTGCACAGACGTATAATTGTTAATTATATCAGATTGATCTGGGGTGCTCTGGATTATCTACTGCCTTAAGATTCTACAAGTTCAGTCCTGATTCTTGACCTTAAAGTTTTGTAAATCTTGGTGCTGATTTTACACTCACCTACCCAGGCCCAGAACTGCTGCGTTGGCAGCATACATCTGAATCACAATTTCTATTAATTCTTCTTAGATAATAACTTTGTAGAGAATGATCTATTCATATCTTCTTTGTCTTTGTTACCTAATGAAAAATAGAAAATCTTGATCTAAAATTCTCCCGTTTATTTTGTATGAAATAACCACTGATAAAATTATCAGCAAAACAGTCTGATTCTTTGCTATTAGGTATTTGAAGTTTTATCACTTGTGAGACACTTCTGGAGAACACTAATTCTTTCACCATGTAAAAAGAAAGCTTGACTTCCCTATCAGTTTTCATCCACATGCCAGAAGGGATTTGGGGGAACATCTTGCTGCCACAAAAAACTATCTCTTTGCCCACAGTTAGAGTAATTTCCTTCCTCACTTTAAAAAATACAACAAAAACTCACTTCACTTTTGCTGGAAGAGCCATGTCCATTTCATTAGAGCTTCCCTTTTGCACCTGCTTTGATTTCGGGCAATTTAGAATTCATGCTTAAAATGTCTCCTTTCCAAAGTGATGTTTAGTTGTATTTATTTAGCACATTTTCCTATTTGGCAGCAAGAACATTTTATCGGGTGGCATTATTTCATGGAGATAACCTAAAATTAGCTCTATCAAATGAGGGGTAAATCAGAATCTTAGCCAAAGATGGAAACACAGAAGAAAAGATTAAATGTATCCAAAACATTGATCTTCTTTTGAAGAAAGATTTGTCACTGAATGTTGTCCAGCTTTTACCTGAATCATTATGTCTGTTTGTAGAACGTTAATTATAGATGCTGCCAAGTACTGTCAACCAAAGAGCCAATGTCATGTTGATTGCTGTCTCCTGCTAGTTGTTGGACCCTCACTGTGTTTCCTAGTCCATGCAAAATCAGCTTTGGCTGGCTTCTCACATTCTCTTTTTCTCACTGTCTAGATAAATTTTTCTACTTTGTTTCCAGGTCTGGATAATTTAGGGCTCCAATACTTTAATGACAAAGAAACGAAAGAACGTGAAAATTCTGTGACATGACACAACCATCACATATCACATATGTCACAACACACAGTGAATTTTTTTAATACCCTGACTATAGTTAGTTGCTTTTTAGATATTTTTTTCTTTATGTAAAATGGAAGCAATATAAATCCCATTGACATGAATGGAACCAAATAATCCCACTAGATTAGCCTATAAATTACTTGAGGACAAGAAACAAAGCTGCTCATTCTATTTTCCTCCAAAGGCCCAAGTTTTGTACTGTGCTTGGCAAAGCCGGCCAGATACATGCTGCTGAGTAACAGAGCTTGTCTTTGTCATTTGCGATCTAACTTTCAAACTCTACCTTTCCCCAAGCTATTCCTCTACCTAACCTAGGACAGCACCCAGCTGTCCTCCACCTCTTCTTCATCCATTCTTGCTAATTATAGAATCTTACAGAAGGGGTCTCTCTTTAGGGGATTCATTAGGGCCTCAATCAGGAAGAATCAACAATCCTCTATCACTTTGCCTATGTCAAAATGCACTTCCTCTGTGTCTTCTGGTTTGGTCTCTTGCCACTCGATAGTGCTGTTTTCCATGTTAATGGTTAGGAGGACTCCTATTCTTATGTTCTAATCTGGAGACTCCCACATTTATGGCCTCTCTCTTCACCACTTAATCCTTCTTTTATGGGACTTGGCCCACTTGTCCCCTTGGGCAGGGCCTGTGGGTTGAGCACTGATTCCCCTTGCAGCCAGCTAGGTAAGGATCTGCTTTGTGGGCTATCCTTTGGAGCACCTTGCATTAGTGGAAGAAACATATCAGATAGTTCTAAGGGACCAAAAATGTAAACTTTATTCTTTAATCCATTTGACTCATTATAAAGCTGATGTGTTAATCTCCATCTCATCCTGGAGGAGAAGAATGGTTGTAATTTATTGGCCCCTGTACACCCAAATATTAATATTGTTAGTTTGCATGCAAGTTGATGAAAAGTTCTAGTCTGTAATCTCTCTCAGTGCTCATATTTGCATTATGTTTCGATAGTTCCACGTGAGAAACACAATGTTTTAATTCAAGGTGGACACTATGATGGAGGGAACTCAAACTCAATGGCGAGCCTGTGGGAGAGCATTTTTGTGACAGGATGCAGCTTCAAATCTTATCATTCAAAGGGAACCATACTCCAGCTATAGGTAGGATACTTGAGGATAAAGTTCTTGGCTACTTTATTTTTGTCACTGAGGCGGTAGTGCCATCTGAAGGTAGACTCTGAACATTTCTAGGTCCACTTTCAAAGACCAGGAGTTATGCTGTAAAAGTGCTTCTGATCAGTGGAAAACCTCACAGGGGGCCAAAACAGTCACTAGGGGCATATAAATTTAGATTCGGCTTCTGACTAGTACTCCTGGGAAAAGATTTGTGCTCAATCATCAGTAGAGTTTTTTCTACTAATTTTGAGTCCATTTTTCAAATGCTGATTTGAATGTCAAATGAGGTCATTCTTATATACATTGCTATTTGGGGTACTTCTAACAATATAGTAATGACTGGAGCATATAGCAAAATAGGTTTTTGCATTTTGAAAGCAGAAGAGCAATTTTCTAGCACTCTCACTGAATCTTATTGGTAGACAAGGTGTCATATCATTTACTCTGAGAAGTTGCTGAAATAGGCATGAATAAAAGCATGCATTTAAAAAGTAACCAGAATTTGGGCGCCTGGGTGGCTCAGTTGGTTAAGCGACTGCCTTCGGCTCAGGTCATGATCCTGGAGTCCCGGGATCGAGTCCCACATCGGGCTCCCTGCTCAGCAGGGAGTCTGCTTCTCCCTCTGACCCTCCCCCATCTCATGTGCTTTCTCTCTCATTCTCTCTGTCTCTCAAATAAATAAATAAAATCTTAAAAAAAAAAAAAGTAACCAGAATTTAAGACCAAAAAAGCAAAGCCAAGGAAGAGTTACTGAACATTATTTGGTGACTATCAGCAATATGTTCTGGAAAAGTGGAGTTATTCCCAAAGAATATGTAGTCTTTGCATGTAAACATTCACTTTCTGGCTGGTGACCCAATTGATATCTAGGAGTATAAATTAATATATTATTGAAAGGGTGCCAGACTAAGTGTTCTTCTGAATTTGAGGCAGCCAGACAAAGAAAGGGCCCTGAAGAAAGTGAGCTTAGGTTAGGGTTAAAGACGGCATAGGAATTTACTGGCAACCTATAAGCTATTTTTAGCATATTCCCACCTATACATCTATTATCCATCTAAATCAAGTTTTCCCAACCTTGACACTATAACCTTTTGGGCCAGATAATTATTTGTTATGGGGGGCTGTCCTATGAATTATAGAAAGTTCAGCAGAATAAAACCCACTACTCCAGTTGAAGCAAACTTTTGTCCCCGCACATTGCCAAATGTCCCTTGGGGTGGGGATAAGATCATTCCCTTCAATCCCATTAAGGTTCATTGATCTAACCACATTATTATAGGAGAATCTTTCATTTGATACTCATGGTCTAATAGTAACAATGATAACAGCTAAAATTCAAATTTTAGCTGTTGTAGTAATGTGCTAAGTATTTCACCAGTATCCTTTCAGTCATTTCTCACAAGTTTGTGAGATAGGCAGGTACTTTTAGTATCAAGTTTTTAAAATATTGAATTTAAATTTATGGAATGAAAGAATGCATTGTACCATTTTGCAGATAAATAAACTGAGGCTTAGAGGAGTTATGAAACTTGTCCAGGCTAACACTACTAGGAAGGGATAGAGCATGGAATCACACATAGTTTTGACTACCTCAAAGCCCATGCATGCAAGCACTACATTACAAGATTTTACAATACAACTTTTACTTTAGCTGTAATAAAAACAAACAAAAAACTGACATAAACGTTAGCCATATGCTGAGATTAAAATATCAGGAAGTCTGAAAGGCTGAATGTTTTCCCCCTAAGATCAGGAAAAAGGTCAAAATGTCCACTCACAGAACTGTTATTTAATATACTGCTAAAAATTCTAACCAGTGCAATAATGCAAGATAAGGAAATAAAAGGCATCCAGATTGGAAAGAAAAAAAAAAAACTGTCTTTATAGATGACATGACTGTCTACATAGAAAATCCCAAAAAATCTGCCAAAAATCCTCCTGAACTAGTAAGTGTGTTCAATAAGGTCATAGGATACAAGATAAACATATAAAAATCAATTCTATTTTTACATACTAGCAATGAGCCAAAATTAAAATAACAATGTCATTTCTAATCAACAAATATATATGTATTATATTTAGTTTTTCATTAATTAATATTTTATTATAAATAAATAAATACTTAAAAGGGAAGAGGGAAGCAAGATGGCAGAAGTGTAGGGAACCTCGCTTCACCTGGTCCCTTGAATTTAGCTAGCTATCTATCACATCATCCTGAACACCTATGAATTCCACCTGAGACGTAAGAAAAGAATTGCTGGAATTCTACAAATAGAAAAGTGACCACTTTTTGCAAGGTAGGTAGGAGATGGGAGAAGTGATATATTGGAAGATAAATGTGGGGGAAGGAAGCTTCTGGAAGCTGGCCTCAGAAAGTGATATAGTCCCAGAGTGCAAAATCAGAACTAACAGAAATCTGCTCCTGTAAATTGGGGCAGAATCCTGGGTGGGACAGTGTGGTCTCAGGATCTTTGGGGTCACAGAAAGAATGGGGGGGGTGTTGGTGCCTGAGCTGGCAGAGTTCCCAAGCATTAGAGTGGGGAAATGGCTACAGTCAGCAAGCCTGTCAGGGGAGAGTTAGAGAGGGAAGTGGGTGGAGGGATGGGGTAACTGGGTGATGGGTATTAAGGAGGGCACGTTATGTAATGAGCACTGGGTGTCATATGCAACTGATGAATTATTGAACACTTTATCTGAAACTAATAATGTACTATATGTTGACTAACTGAATCTAAATAAAATAAATAAATTAAATAAAATAAATACTTGAAGGTAAATATAACAAATAGGTATAGAACTTGTATGGGGAAGCCACACTATGCTAATGAAAGAAAATGAAGATTTATAACTATAACTATAATATATACATATATATAAATATTTATACAAATTTATAAATAAATGGAGAGACCTCTATGTTCAAGGGTTGAAAGAATCAATAGTAAAAATTTCAGTTCTCTCCAAATTGGTATGTGGTTTTAACACAATTCTTATCAAAATCTCAGCAAGATTTTTAAAAGAAGACAGAGATAAAATTATTAAAAACTTTATATGGACAGGCAAAGTAAGTAGAACAGTTAGAACAATTTTGAAAAAGAATGAAGTGGGAAACATCAGCCTATATGATTTCAATATAGTTATGAAGACTTTGTAATATTAGTAGAGCATAGATGTACAAAACAATGGGACAGAACAGGGAATCCAGAATAAACCCACACAAAAATACCCTACTGATATTTTACAAAGGTGCAGAAGCAATTCAGTTGAGGAAAGATAACATTTTCAACAGTAACAACAATAACAAAAAGTAATCTCAACCTAAGTCTCAAATCTTATATAAAAATTAATTAAAATGTATCACAAGCTTAAATGTAAAGTGTACATCAACAAAAAATTGAGAAAAAACACAGGAGAAAATCTTTAAGATCTAGACTAGGTGAAGAATTCTTAGACTTGACACCAAAATCACAGTCCATAAAATTAAAAGATAATTTGGGCTTCATCAGAACTAACAACTTTGATAAAAATGACAAGCCACAGAATGGTAGAAAATATCTGCAAACCACATATTCAAAAAAGGACTAGTACCTACTATATATAACGAACTCTCAAAACTCAACAGTAAAAGAAACAAACAACTCAGTTAGAAAATGGACAAAAGGCATGAAGAAATGTTCTACTAAAGAGGATTTATAGGTAGCAAATAATCACATGAAAAGATGTTCAGTTTTTTTGACCATTAGGAAAATGCAAGTTAAAAACACAATGAAATACTACTGTACATCTATCAAATAGTTAAAATAAAAAATACTGACAAAAATCAAATGCTAGTGAGAATTTAGAGAAACTGGATCACTCATATATTGCTTGTGAGAATGTAAAATGGTACAGCCACTCTGCAAAAACAATTTGATAGTTTCTTAAAAAAAAATACACATGTAACTACCACGTGATAAAGCAATTGCATTCCTGAGCATTTATCCCTAAGAAGTGAAGACTTGTGTTTATATAAAACTTGTATATGAATGTTTATAGCAGTTTTATTTGTAACAGCCAAATTCCAGAAATAACACAGATGCCTTTCCACAGATGAATGGTTAAACAAAACTGTAGTACATCTATACCATGGAATACTACTCAGCAATAAAATGAACTGATGATATATGGAAAACCTGGATGAATACCCAGGGAATTATGCCGATGAAAAAAGCTATATACTATATACTTTAGGGATGTTTATAGCAGAAATGAGAGTTATATATTGTATTATATACTGTATTATATACCAAAAGCTTATATACTGTATTATTCTATTTTATAACATCCTGGAAATGACAGAATTGTAGAAATGGAGAGAAGATCAGCGGTTGCTAGGGGTTAGGGAAGGTGTTGGTAGAGGAGAAGAGTAACAGTGATCACTGAAGGATCCTAGTTGTGATAGAAATGTTTTGTATCTTGAGTATATCAATGATAATATCCTGGTTGCTATCTTATAGTATAGTTTTTCAAGATGTTACCAGAAACTAAGTAAAAGGTACCTCTGTACTATTTCTCATAACTGTATTTCTTACAATTATCTCAGAGTTAAAAAAATGATTAAAAAATATCGTCTGGAGAAAATATCAAAGAGTCTGGGATATTTGGATAAGTTTAATAATTGACAAGCCTTAACCATATTTTTTAACCATTTCAGTTTCAACGAAGCCCATGCAGTCATTTTCTTTTATTTGCTCATTAAGAAAAAGGACAATAATGGGACCATGCTGAGTATATCTTTCAAGTGGAACTAAAGACTCCTGAACTCAATAAATTCTACTAGGTAAGTATAAAGTATGGGAGATTTTGCCTTGAATAAATTCTGTCTTAAGCCCTGCCCAATCTTACTACAACAAATCTGTTCAGGTTTTCTGAATACTCCGCAGGGCTGGCTCCTGTCTAGACTCTTTAAGCACTCATTGGTATGCATAATTCAGCAAGTATAGTAATCATAGCAGCAAATACATATCGACTAGTCCCTATATGTAAGGCAATTTGCTAGAACACAGTACCTTTTGCATTATCATCTTGTCTTTTAATTTTTATGCTAATTTTTAATTACACACGCTTTTTTTTTTAATTAAACAAATGAGTAGCAAGGTCCTTAAGGTGAATTCTTGTCTCTGAATCTTGTCTGTGTATCCATTATGACTCTATTACAATGTCTTGTGTGCAGTAGGAATACAGCAAATATTTTTTGGAAATAGGTGATTATAAGTTTCTCAATTTAGCTATCTACAGTGCCTTCTCAGGAAAGGCACAGAATCATTGTGGGGTATTCTTGAAGGGGCGTATTGTCGTCAATATTTGAATGATTCTGGAAAGATCGTATCTGCTGCCAAAATGCTTCTTTCACTTGTATCACACTGTGCTGCCTCCTGGGAACAGGAGAGTAGTGGACAGCAGAAGTACCTGCATGCATCTGCTGGAAGCCACAGAGAAGCCTTGGGGCTGCAGTAACACTTGCTTCACTTAAAATCCACATCAGCATGCAGTTGTCTTCTTGCTGTTCTAGAATGGGGAGTAGGGAACCAGAAAGCTGATAACCAGGAGGTTACTTAGCACTGGGTAGCCAGAAAAGCACTAAGTAATATAATGTACCAGAGATCTTAGAATGTGTTTACTGTTATACTGAAACAATTTAACAAGGAAAAGCCTAGCAGCCAAATTATGAGCATTTGGGGAAGTATAAGATGAGAGAATCCTATGGTTGGAGAATTTTAAAGATACTTTATGGAGTGAAATGGAGAGAAGATAGAAATATTTGTGCAATTGAAACCATACACGGCTCAAGCTATTAACTGAGAGGAACCCCTGAGTTAATGGGATTTCTTCCTTTGAAATATTTTAATGACTCTAAGAACTGCCCTCCCAGTGTTTTTATGGTGATTTTTGTCAAATAATGCTAAACCAGCTTGCTTTCTAACCTTATTGTATCAATCAGAGCATCCCTAACTGATGATCATTCAAACTATTGATTTTGTTTCAGACACCACTCTGAGCAATTTATCAGAACCTATTTGCAAAAAGTCTCCCAGAATATGCTGCTTCACTCTAATTACACAGTAAGTACAGGTATAAATTTCAGAGAAACTATATGTAAAAGTTTATAGCTGAAATGAAATTGCATTTACATTATGGAAAACAAAGAAATGCATTTAATTCTTTAAAGAAAAATGCTTAATGAAGCAAATTGATATACTATGCAATGATATTTGTCTGCACCTGTAAAAATAATGGTTCTGACTCAGCGGATTAGTGGGATTTTGTAAGAGAAAGTTCAAACTTGTTCTTCAGTGGACCGATTGTGTGGTTCCTGTTTATGAGCTTGGAGTCACCACCATACTACTCTTTTTCTACTTGCTACCTTGTCTACTGTCTGCATCTTCCTCTCCTCCACCATCTGTCCAGGGGTTAAGGAAGTTTTCTGGGGGGTAACTACAGGAATATTAGGCTTGAGAAAAGGCATGGCATCTGTGCTATTTACAATTAAATTAGGCATCCCCAGTCTTTGGTTCTGAAAGGAAATCTTAGCAAGCAAAAAGTCATCTGTATGAGAGAAAATTGTTGATGGTGCATCCTTTTAGTGTGTCAAGGTATTTTTCTAAGTAAAGTTGTCTGTATAAATAAAATAGTTAACAACTAATGATTCCAAAACAATATCCTATAGCTTTATGCATTGGAACCAATTGTTTTTATCAGCCAGAAAGTTCCCTTGGTTTCTATGACACTATATTTACAATTTTTTTTCTCAACAAATGGTGAGTTAAGCCATCCTGTCCTGAGTATAATCAAAAAGGCAGCTCAGTGATTTGAAATCTGACCAATATTAGGGTTTATCCAAAGAACAAATGTAAGATTTTAGCTATTAATATCTCTATAGTGAAAAATAATATTCATTTTAATAATTAATTACATGTAAGCCAAGTCATAACTCAAAATAAGTTATTTTTTTGCTACTTTTGTGTCATATACTTAGGAGGAAGGAATCACTTTGCTTTTGCTTTTCTAAATAAACTGACACAAGTTGCTTTCCTCAGATGTCCTATTTCTTCTTTAATTATTTTAATTTTTCTTCTCTGAAAAACTTTGAACATCCTTATGATAAACACAGACCACACTCAACATATTACTTTATTAAAGGTAGAGAATATCTATTGACTGAGGTTTCTTGACCCCAGAAAATAACGAGCTTATGAATACAACTTAGTCTTTCTCTCTTTCTCTCTGTATAAATATATACATATTTATTTAATTTTAAAAATCATTACCACTTTGATTCATATTTAATTTGTGGCACTTCACAATTAGTAAAACTTTTCTACTCTGTTTTAGCAAAACAATCTATGGGAAGAGTTGTTGTGTTTTGTTTTTTAATTAAATTTTTTTATTATGTTATGTTAATCACCATACATTACATCATTAGTTTTTCAGGTAGTGTTCCATGATTCATTGTTTGCATATAACACCCAGTGCTCCCTTCAATACTTGCCCTCTTTAATACCCATCACCAGGTTAACCCATCCCCCCCACCGAACCCTCAGTTTGTTTCTCAGAGTCCATAGTCTCTCACGGTTCGTCTCCCCCTCCGATTTCCCCCCCCCATTCTTCCCCTCCTGCTATCTTCTTCTTTTTTTTTTCCTTGACATATATTGCATTATTTGTTTCAGAGGTACAGGTCTGTGATTCATCAGTCTTACACAATTCACGGCGCTCACCATAGCACATACCCTCGCCAATGTCCATCACCCAGCCACCCCATCCCTCCCATACCCCACCACTCCAGTTTGTTTTGTTTTTAAAGACTACCTACGGTATTATTGTGCATTGCTTCTATTTGAGTTCATATTTACTGAAGCATTTTTATGATCTGTAAGTTTTTTATTACTTTTTAAAATTTCACCATGTAACTGGGAAACAACTCTCTGTGGCTGAGCTCATTTGCAATTTTAATGAGCATATACTGTATATTACCAGCTCTATGACTATTAAAAATGGACATTGCTCTTTTTAGGTATGGAAAATACTAGAAAAAAATGTATCTAGATTTTCTGACGCTATAGCCGTGCAAATTTCTCACCTTCTGTCCTGGAGCTTTGCAAAAGAGGCGAAGTCAATTTGTAAATTTTCACTATGCCTTTGGCATTGGAAGAATGTGCAACAGTATTCCTTTACTTCAAGCATTCTGTTCTTTCTCTCACAGGAGATCACTCAGAGTTTCTGGTAACATCCAGAGAAAGTATACTTCCCTGGGAAAGTTTCTATGCTGATGCTCTGTGAGACTATTTATAAACTCTGTGTATGACACATCTCCCAATTCACATAAATCATCTCTTTTTCCTAGGTTGATAAGCCAATGACAGTTATTTGTCCATCTACTCCTAGAAAGACATAAATGAGTAGTTTCTAAACACTCTGAGTACTCCAGGGGTTTAAGAAAAAGATATGCATTCAGTGTGATCAAAGTGGACAAAGACTAGTTTTGTCAACGCAATGTGTACAGTAAAACATGCAGCAATAAATATAGAGGGGTTTCAATTGTGGCTTCCCAGAGTCAAAAGGATGCTGGTCCCTGGTCCCAAGTAAAAAAGATGGGAGAACCTTAGTCTATGTGTTTACCTGAGGGCACAGGGGGCCATGTGAATTAGTTAAGTAGCTCCTGGCCCAAACTGCTGAGAGAATTGCCATTTTCTTTGTTCCAGACTCCTGCACTCCCTTCTCAAGCAGGACTCTGCCCCGTGTGTGTGTGTATTTGTGTGTGTTTTGGAGGGATAGTAATATGTAATGCATATAGTAAAACACTGTAACTCTTAAAACATGAGACTTTCACAGTATGTTTGATGATTTTCTTTTTAAACCTATGAGAGGTCATTCCTAAATTTGTGTTGCCACAATTTACAAATTCTTCATATTAATATTCTTTCGCATAGTTTATAGTACATAAGACTATAAACTCCTAAGGAATAAGAACTAAGTTATATGTATTAGCACATCCTTAGTTAGCCTGCCGTGGGCATCAACCAAACAAGTAATGAATCAATAATGTTCATAAGCAGCAGTGAATCACAGAGGTCACAATACAGGATCTGGAGTCAAACTCCAGACAGTATAAATTATTGGCCCATACCGTGTTCAATAAATGCAATAATAAATTACCTATGGTATACCTGAAGTGTTTGCCACGAACTAAACTTTACCCATTATGCTAAGCCCTCCACGATCTAGTCTCTGATATATTTCCAGCTGTATTTTTCTCTAGTTTCTTCTATGCCTGTTCACATTCACAGAACTCTAATTGCTTTTGCTTATGCTCTTCTCAGCCCAGAACATTCTTTCCACATAATTCATGTCTTAAAATCCACCATACTGTACATCAGGTCAACAAACTGGCCTGCAGCCAAATCCGGCCCTTCACCCATTTTCTGTCTAGCCCACAAGCTGGATATTACATTTTTAAGTAGTTGCATTTTAAGTGGTCATATAAGTGCCTACTTAATATCTTCGGTTTTGCCTGTTGGCCTGCAAAACCTTAAATATTTACTACCTGGCCCTTTATAAGAAAGGGCCATCTATGCTTTAAGTCCAGATTAAATGCAACCTTCCTCATGGAAACTATCTAAATTCTTCCAGGCAGGGGAAAATGTCTTCTTTTAAGTCTCTTCAATAGATTATTAAGCAGCTAATTAACACTGCTTTGCTTTTCTCTACACATAGAATGCTCAGATATGTTTCTCCAGGTTTTAGCTGAATATGCTTTTCACATGTCATTCCTATCAATGAACAATTAAACATACAGGAACCATTTGAATATCATAACTATTAATTCATAAATATTATTGGTAGGTGACAGGAGGGAGTGAGTGTTTATAAACTCTCTATGTACATCTGACATTTATTTACACAGTATTGCTAAAACTAGGCCTAGAATTCAGTACATGTTATTAATATGTTTTAAATATTTTTATTTTTTGAATTTTTTTAAGATTTTATTTATTTATTTGACAGAGAGAGAGCACAAGTGGTGGGGGGGAATGGGAGAGGGAGAGCAGGCTCCCCACTGAACAGGGAGCCCCTTACAGATGATCCCAGCCTCAGGATCATGACCTGTGCCGAAGGCAGCTGCTTAACCCACTGAGCCACCCAGGTGTCCCTGTTTTACATATTTTTAGTGTAATAGTGTAACATTGTAAGAAATATTAGTATTTATGAGTGTTTATTGGATGATTTTGGGTGCCTTTCAGAATACATAAATCTTCAGTTTTAAAACTCTAAAGGTGTAAAAACAGTTGAACCTTTTAAAAAGAACTTGGGAAACCACATAAGGAATGTTAACAATATATAGCAATAACAATATTAAAGGAATCCAAATCTACAGTGACCCTAAAATCCCATGATAGGGTTGGAAAGATGAACAAGAGCACTAAAAAATAGGTAAGCTATTTGAATATTAGAAGAACAAGGAAATTCCTTAATGTTGATCAAACAGAAATATTGGATGTCAATAATCAACAAATTGCAATCATCATGGAAGGCCTTAATATGGAAAATAATGTTACAACTAAGAGATGTTGAACACATCAAATTAATATACGAAATCCTATAATTACAAAAGAAGTTTTATTTAGCCTGCTGTCTCAGACATCTACTTTCCTATACAAAGGTGCTTATAGGAGATACACGCAAAGCAAAAGCCCAGAGAATCTAAATAAGAGAGCAATTGAGAAATGGCATTTGTATTTGTGGCATCAATATCCATTCATTGCCTGCAAATGGCCCATATGAGTTTCAAATACAAAGTTAGAAAAAAGAGAATGTGTTAATATTTTATTAATAACTATTAAGACTTACTGAAGCAGCTTTTATTACTAGAGGGTAAGTACTAGAATTATTTGCTAGGCTTTCTCCCCGGCTATGATTTTGAGGTTTTCATGGGCAGATAGTATCTATTATTTATTTATTTTTATATTGTGTCTGTATCATTTTTGCATAAAGTAGATACTGAATAAGTTTTTTTAAATAAATAAAAGTATGAAAAATGAATTGATGAATTTTGAATGAACCTCTTACCACCCTTATACTCAAATTAAAATATGGGTGTCCTACAGATAACATGAAAGTAGCAAGGTTTAAAAAGTCACATGGTGCTTCTTTCCAAAGTTTTAATTTTGTTAAAAAATTTTTGGTTAAAAAACATAAATAAAACAATTATGTATTATGCAGTAAAGTATAAAACTTGCATTAGTTTTTAAGTTAAAAAACAAAACTTCCAAGATCGATATGGCTTGCACAAAGGACTTTTTTTTGTTATTACTTGCAGAGATACATTTCATTATCCTCTGCCATCAGGAACATTTCAGTGGAAAACTTTGGGATGTTTTAAGTTATAAGGGAGAAAGAAAAATAGAGAGAGATCAAACTATATGTTGGTTTTCTGAATTTCAAAATACGAAGTCCAAATAGAGCAAAATGTAATATGTAGTTTAGAAGTATGGCATGTCAGCTTTGCCAGAACAGTACCTAGAGAGACAGAGGTTGGTCCTGGGGTCAGAAGTTCAGAGCCCTTGAATGTTGATTAAGATCCAGCACTTAGTGGTTATATTAACATCTATCTCTGAGCCTTGTCAACATTAAAGCCAACTTTATTTTAATTAATTAAGTAACCAAATAATGGATGGATAATGGCAAAGTAATTAAGTCCGTGGGTGTCAGACATACCTAGTTCAAGTCCTATCTTTGTCACTAACTAGAATTATGACTTTTGGCAAATTATTTTCAATAAACCTTATTTTTTCTTCATTGGTAAAATGGCTTAATAATTGTATATATAAATCAAAACAATGTAAGAAATAGAAGATATAACAGGTAGAAGACAGCACTGTACCTGGCTAAAGTAAGCATTCCATTAATTTTATTTATTAGCATTAAAAAAAAATCCCCGATGAAGAGAGAGTAGTCATTCCTAAATAATCTGCTAATAAATACTGGTATCTTCTTTAGAAATGTATGGTTTCCTTACAGCAGCAGTTTTTTCACATAAAGTTAATGAATGCTTAACAGCCTTTGCGATGCCTCCAGCTAATGTCTGACCTACTTATTAGGAAGGAAGAGCCAATAATCTGGCCCTTATAAAGGCTGTTTTCCTGGACTGAGAAAATTGCATAATTGCTACTTTATATATTGCTATAGAATGATTTCAATTATATGAGAGTACTACAATTCCTAAAGTAGTTAATTGGTTACTTTTCCTAAATTTATTCTTTCTAAATCATTATCTTAAATCCCCAGAAAAAAATACAATAAATAAATTTTATAAATGTGCTTATAATGTGGATATTAATCATTAATAATCACACTTTAGAGTATCTAAGTTCAGTTTTTTTAAAGTTACAAAGACAATACTAAAATAAAGTAATATAATTTTATATTAATTATATAATATAATGCAATTGTGATAATATAAATCTTAGTGGCCATATAGCCTCTCAACTCTATAGTGTCCAATTAGATTATAATCAGATTTTTATAGTCTTCTATTCTTGATATCACATTTTAGAAGGGAAATTGATAGAATAAAATCCTCAGAGGAAGCGGCAACAGAAGATATAAAGTTTGAAGGAAAGTTCATGTGAGGAATGAGTGAAAAATATCAAGACTGGGTAAAAGAGAAGATTTTCCAAAAGCCGCGAGAGCTGCAATCAGAGTTGAAAGACAGTTGTGGAAGAGGGAAAGATTACTCTGATCCCAGAAGGCAGAATAGAGACTAATAAATAAAAATTACAAGCACCATTGTTCATAAATGGGATAGACAATTTGGGAATAGTTTGGGGCTTCCTGTCCTTGGCAGAATTCCAGCAGAAACCAGATAATGACTTTCCTGTCATGTTAGATTGTGACTTCATTGGGATGATGGGCTGCTAAGAACGCTGCTCATTTTTTAGTCTCTGATTTAGTGGTTCTAGAACATCAGGCAACTGAAGTCCATTTATTTCTGGGCTTGAATATCTTCAGATTTGTAAAATAAAAAGTGTTGGAGTGGGAGTGGCCCTCATGTTGGAAGATTCTTTCCAAATGTTATGATTCTAAGAATGATTTTTTTCTGAATTTTATTTATTAAAAGTGTAAATTTAACCACTTTCAATCTTAAATTTCAATGAATCTACAGAAAGAATATCTTTTTTTCTCAATTCAAACAAGCTATTTTTGTTTATTTTTTATTAACATATAATATATTATTTGTTTCAGGGTACAGGTCTGTGATTCAACAGTCTTATACAATTCACAGTGCTCACCATAGCACATACCCACCCTAATGTCCATCACCCAGCCACCGGATCCCTCCCACCCCCCTCCACTCCAGCAACCCTCAGTTTGTTTCCTGACAGAAATATCTGTTTCAGTGAAATAATATTACCATTACCGGTGTCCAGTCTCTGAAACTGAAACCAAATACTCATTTAAATTAAAATGTGTTGAGCAAGAACATGTTTCTGTCATGACAATTTTCTCTTCACCACTGCCTATATGGTTTTATTTGAGATTAATGAAGAGAGATTAGTGCTTGAAAAATTTCCAACACAGATACTTTATATTGTTAACAGGAGTCGTAGCCAGGCTGTCAGGTAAATGCACACCAGTATTAGATAATAATAAAAAGTTATAAATACAGAGTTCATGCTTCAGGAAGATAGAAATTTCATTAAGACTCTATTTCCATTATCAATTATTAAATAAATTCACCTGAGTGGTTTCTTCTTCTAACTATTCAAGACAAAACCTTCTCAGAGGCAAAACGTCTTTGTTATGCATGAATGGATTTTGAAATAAAGCACCGAAGTCGTTTTTTGTATGCTGAAGATTTCTTAGAGATTATATCTGAATAATTACGTCACAAAGCTTTTTGTTTCAAGAAAAGCTCAAGTCTACACACATAGTAAATTTTTAGAGAACAAAAGTATGCCAGAAAAACTTGAAAATGATTTTTACTTTTAGGTTTGTAATAACAACCATCTAGGACTATTTTGCATTCAATGGATTTTTAAAATATCCACTTATTATTTTGAAGTCATTTAAATATTAATTCTCTCCTGAGAAGTCACATTGCCTTGCATAGTAGAGCAGCATGCATTTTCTTGTTTTGGGCACTGGTACACTAGGAGATTGCTTATGAGAACTCAATGAGACAACGGTAGAACCTGAGAACAATTCCTGGGTCTTAATTTTTCCAGTTCTGCATTTAACTGAAAGTCTTCTTTGACAAGTTGCCATTGAATACTTGTATTCCCCCCCCAAAAAGTGGAATTTTCAGATGTTGTTTGCAACTCAAAAATATTTACTTCAAATTAAAATGGATTCTGTTCTCCTTCTGTTGGGTCATTTACAGAACGTAATTAAACATAGCTGCATTTGCATTCAACTATACAATTATACAACAATAATAATATATTCTGTGTTGATGACACAGGATTATTTGATTGCATGTTTACTTATATAAAGTAATGAATATATTCCTAATATATTCCTAGGCCAAACAATGCAGTAAGGAGTAAAAGATAAAAAGAGAGTAATTGTTCCCTCTCACTTTTATGTTCTTTTTTTTAAAGATTTTATTTATTTATTTGAGAGAGAGAGAATGAGAGATAGAGAGCACGAGAGGGAAGAGGGTCAGAGGGAGAAGCAGACTCCCCGCTGAGCAGGGAGCCTGATGTGGGACTCGATCCCCGGGACTCCAGGATCATGACCTGAGCCGAAGGCAGTCGCTTAACCAACTGAGCCACCCAGGCGCCCTCACTTTTATGTTCTTATAGCACTTTCATAAGCTAAAGAGTCTGACCTTCAGTATAGTTAAATGATATTCTGTTCATTGCTCATATGGATCTTTGGTTTGATTATGGGATCTCAGAGCATGGGGACATTATCTTACATTTCTTTGAGTCTCTAAAGACTAGCACAATTTCTGGCCCATTGTGGTAATTTGTGAATTTTTAATGAGTTTCACATGGTTAAAGCTTCTGCACATTTCTTCACATCCATAAAGCATATAGTATAGTTAGCTCATATATCAATGGAAACGCTTCATAATTGTTTCTATGATAGTATGTTTAAAAAACCCTTTTCTTGTGTATAAAGATATGTATGAAATGAGGACTTTTTTATGACTTGTGTACTTCATTTATAATTCTTAAGTGGGTCTTTTTCACAATTCAGAACCCAGGTGTTCAGTTATGCTCTTGAGGGCTATGCTTTAAGATTTTTTTTTTTTAAGTAATCTCTACACCCAATGTGGGGCTCGAACTTACGACCTTGAGATCAAGAGTCACATGCTCCACTGACTGAGCCAGCCAGGTGCCCTGAGGGCTACGCTTCAATATATAATATCTATTCAGTATGAAAGAAGCTAACAAGAAGTCTTGGCATATGCTGCTACCATGAAGGAAACTTTTTTTCTTTCCTTGTCACTTAGCCAACTGCTATTCTTTCCTCAGATCTAGTTTCAAATGTCACTTCTTCAGCAAAGCCTTCTCCAATCTTCCTGACAAGGTTCAATTCTCCTGTGTACTCTCATAGCACTATGGGTCTCTGCCTCATAAAACTTACCTCAAATACCAATTTTCATCTTTTAGTGTGTTTACTCATGTGATGCCTGTGTCCCCCCCTAGGCTCTCAACTGCACTAAAATAGGGGCCAATGTATGGTTTTGGAGTCACTCTCTTAGCATAAGACCTGGTATGGAGGAGGCCCTCCATCAATACCCACAGAATGAGTGAACAAACAGAGGAGCCTGTGAAGACCCAACTGAGACTCATTTACCAGGTAGGTACATATAACAAAGGCCATAACTTCCCCCGACACATTCTAAAAAGAACCACACCATGAACAGCATTCAAGACAGCATATTAAAAAAAAACACCATAAATAATTCCTTATGGAAAAAATGCATTGCTTTTATACTGAAGAAGGACTGCTTAGTTCTGGAAACATTTTTTTTTTTTTGAAGGAATGACATTATCCAAATGCATTTTGACTGTTTTTTATTTATTAAAACGTATTTATTTATTAAACTATGGCATTTTTTCCTATATGCTCAAGATCAATTCTGAAATATGAATACCTAAAAAATGTAGGAGAGAAATAGCTTAGTGTTTTGTTTTGTTTTGTTTTACAAATTCTTAAGCAAAAGAAAATGTTTTGTCTCCTAAGCGTGTCATAGTTATCTTCAGTTTTAATTAGGAAAACTCATAAGCAGTGAACTTCAAGGTTCTGATGTAGTGGAAAGAGCTGAGACTTTACAATCTATCACACTAGCTTGGAAAAAGTTCATAAATTTCATAGTCTTTAACTTATTCTCAAAAATGGAGATAATAATAATACCAGTTAGCAGGAGTGTTATGCTTAAAAGACCTATTTCGAATAAAATACTTTATACTGTTGCTACTTTATAAATACTAGCTCCGATTTCAGTACTTTCATAACAATAAACATTTACTAAAAGTTGTTTTTCTCTATACAGCAAAGACTATGTAGACTATTTGAAGAAAGATGTCAAGGAATCTGGGTAGCACCTTTCACTGTCTTTGGGATTAATGTAGCTGCTGATATTACTGAGTGATTCCTGTTTGTCAAGAGCTTTACTTTATTTCATCTAATTCGCACAAAAAACCTGGAGTTATAATTGCATCTCATCTGAAAGAAAATGAGGCTTCCAGGGCAAACCTGACTCAAACATCACAGACTTTAACCTTGTATTAGTGGATTTCAGGCAACTGTAATGTCTAAAGCTCTGGGTTTAGAATGTGAGGTGTTGATCCTAGTAAAACTATGTGTGTGCTATTTATATATTTACACAGATATTCTGTTGAAATCAACAGAAGTTATTGATGCAATTTTAATATTTTTATTTATTTATTTATTTATTTATTTATTTATTCATTTATTTATTTTTAAAGATTTTATTTATTTATTTGAGATAGAGAGAATGAGAGATAGAGAGCACGAGAGGGAAGAGGGTCAGAGGGAGAAACAGACTCCCTGCCAAGCAGGGAGCCCGATGCGGGACTCGATCCCGGAACTCCAGGATCATGACCTGAGCCGAAGGCAGTCGCTTAACCAACTGAGCCACCCAGGCACCCACAATTTTAATATTTTTAAAGCACCGAAGTTTGAGGTCTTAAAGGCCCAGTATAGTAGGTTATTTTCCTAGTTCTATTTGTTATGAAACATTGGATAATCTAAAGCTACATCTGTAAAATAACATGCAATTCGCAGGGTCATTGTGGTTATTATTGAGATATTATATGTAAATTCTTAGCATATAGATAGTTCCTGGTCAAGTATTTGGCATAAATAAGAATATAGCACAGAGAAAAATATATAACTATGCCTATTTACAATCATTTAAAGTAACTTCAAGTGGCAAGCCCTTCAAAAAAGATTCTATTATACTATAGATATATAGTTCTTAAAATATGAGATTTTAATGTATTTTAATATTCCTTCTTGGAATTTAGTTTTGTAAACACTCTAGGAAGTCTAAATTGATGCCTGTTTTGTTCTTGACAAGTTTCTCTGGAGAAACAGGAGCAAACGCTAAACCCAGCGTCTCAAGTTCTATGCAACTCTAGTGTCAATTTTTTAATAAAAATTCTATATAAAGTTGATACCTACTAGACCATAAAATAGTCTATACAGAATATAACACAGTCTGTATGTACATATTTGAAACACCCAGCATATGAGTGAACATTTAGAGGTGAGTCTCTTGAATCCAGTTCTTTTGTTGCTCTTCCTGCTTGGTTTTCCCCTTGCCTTCTTATCCATCCTTTTTATGAGAAAAGAAATCATAGACTAAAAGCATACAGGGCATTGTAGAGGGTGAAAAGGTATTACTCTACTTAATGATGATGAGGAGGAAGGAAAGATGAGCATGAGGGCTAGAAATCATCTCTTTTCCTTTTCATTTCTCTGACTATAGCCAGGCCTGTTAGTAGGACATTGCATCTTTGTTGGCATGTTTGGTGACATGGCAGAAAATCAATAAATGAACAGATTGCATCAATGGCGAAGCATGTGGATGTTTATTACAAAGCATCAAAAGAGAGGGAAGAAAAATATACAGGAAAAATCCAGTGATTTGTTCATCTAGATCCAGCTTAAAAGAAACGCTGAATGTTAGAGATGATTAATCAACAAGCTCAAGGGTTACAAATTCAAGTGACCACAGCTAAGAAAAATGAGAAATAAGCTGGGAGGACTGTGGCAATTTGGAGGTCATGTGTCCTCTCTAAAGATGCTAGACAGCTCTAGCAGATTGCTACTACACAAAGGGATGCTTGTGTACAACTTCAAACTCTTTAAAATACACTTTATGTTTTTGGAGCAGCTTTCGGTTCATAATGAAATTGAGCAAAAAGTACAGAGTTCTCATATTCCCCTGTCCCTACATAAACAGAGCCTCTCCTATTACAAACACCTAACACCAGACTAGCACATTTGTTACAATCTACGAACTTAAACATTGATTGATTGATACCTTATTATCATCCAAAGTCCATAGTTTCTATTAGGGTTCACTCTTAGCATTGTACATTTTCTGGGTTGTGACAAATGTATAATGACTTATACCTACCATTATAGTATACAGAAAAGTTTTATTGCTCTAAAAACCCTCTGTGCTCTGACTACTCATCCCTCTCTCCCCCTGAACCTCTGGCAACCACGACTTTTCTACTTTCTCCATAGCGCTTTTCCAAAATGAAACATAGAGGGAATCACGCAGTACATAAACTTTTTAGTCTACCTTTTCTCACTTAGTAATATGCATTTAGCCTTCTTCCATGCCTTTTCATGGTTTGATACCTCATTTCTTTTTAGCACTGAATAATATTCCACTGCATAGATATACTACAGTTTATCCATTCACCTACTGAAGGACATCTTGGCTGCTTCCAAGTCTTGGCAAATATGAATAAAGTTGCTATAAACATCCATGTGCTGGTTTCTGTGTGGACATAAATTTTGAACTCATTTGGATAAATATCAAGGAATGTGGCTGCTGCATTATATGGGTAATAGTATGTTTAGTTTAGTAAGAAAATTCCAAACTGTCTTCTATGAGACATTCTGTGACTGTGCCATTTTGCATTCCCTCCAGCAATAAATAAAAGTTCTTATTGCTCCATATCCTCACCAGCATTTATTGTTATCAGTATTTTGGATTTTCACCATTTGAATAGGTGTGTACTTATATTTCTTTGTTGTTTAAATTTGCAATTATTTAATGTCATATGATGTGGAGAATCTTTCATTTGTTCATTTGCCATCTCTATATCTCTATCTTCTTAGGTGAGGTCTCCATTCAGATCTTTTGCCCTCTTTCTTATTGGATTTATTTTTTTTATTGTTGAGTTTTAAGACTTCCTACATATTTTGGATAATAGCCCTTTACTATATTTCTTCTGCAAATATTTTCTATCAATCTGTAGTTTCTCTACTCATTCTCTTGACAATGTCTTTCACTGAGCAGATTTTAGTTTTAGTGAAGTCCAACTAAGCAATTATTTCCTTCATGGATCATGCCTTTGGTTTTGTATTTTAAAAGTCATAAACAAACCCAAGGTTTGGATTTTCTCTTATGATATATTGTAGGAATTCTAAAATTTTTTTTTTTTTTTACATTTTGGTCTGTGATCTATTTTGGTGAAGAAGGTAAGTTCTGTGACTAGATTCAGTTTTTTGTGTGTGTTGATGTCCAGTTGTTTTAGCACCATTTGTTGAAAACAGTCTTTTCTCTATTGAATTGTATCTGCTCCTTTGTCAAAGATGAGTTGATTCTATTTGTAGATGTCTAATTTTTGGCTCTCTCATTCTGTTCCATTGATCTATTTGTCTATTCTTTTACCAGCACCACATTTTCTCATCTACAGCAAGCAAGTCCTGAAGTTGGGTAGTATCAGTCTTCGGACTTTGTTCTTCTTCAATATTATGTCGTCTATCCTGGGTCTTTTGTCTCTCCTTATAAACTTTAGAATCATTGTGTTAATATCCACAAAATAACTTTGTAGATTTTATTGGGATTGTGCTGACTCTATAGATGTAGTTGGAAAATCTGCCTATCTATAACATTGAAATAACTCTGTTCTTTTATGTCTTTCATGAGAGTTTTATAGTTTTCCTGATATAAATCTTCTACATATTTTGTTGGACTTATACCTAAATAGTTCATTGTTGGGGGTGCCAATATATATGGCATTGGAAAGTTCAAATTCCTGTTGTTTATTGCTGGTATATAGGAGAAAGACTGACTTTTGTATGTCAATTTCATATCTTATAACCTTGTTGTATTAGCTTATTAGTTACAGGAGGTGTTTTGTCAACTCTTGTACTTTCTACATAGACAATCATGTCATCTGCAAACAAAGACAGTTTTATTTCTTCCTTCCCTATCTGTATACCTTTTGTTTCCCATTCTTCTCTTACTTCAGTAGTAAGGACTTCCCATATGACACTGAAAAGAAGTATTGGGAAGGGACATGCCTGTTCTGATCTTGGCAAGAAAGCTTTGAGTTTCTCACCACTCAGTATAATGTTATCTGTGGGGTTTCTTTCTTTTCTTTCTTTCTTTCTTTCTTTTTTTGGAAATATATTTTATCAAATTGAGGAAGTTATCTTCTAATTCCTACTTAAATAAGAACATTCTATCATGAATAGGTATTGTGTTTTGTCAAAGGCTTTCTCTATAACTTATTGATATGGTCATGTGATTTTTCTTCTTTAGTCTGTTAATGTGATGGATTCCATTAATCAGTTTTCAGATTTTGAACTAGCCCCTGCATATTTGGAATAAATCCCAATTGGTTGGTGTGTAATTCTTTTTATATATCGTCCAATGCAGTATGCTAGTATTTTGTTGAGGATTTTCTATGCTCATGAAAGATATTGGTCTTTGGTTTTCTTATGCTATCTTTGTCTGGTTTGGTATTAAGATAATGTTGGCCTCACAAAATAAGTTAGAGGTATTCCCTCTGCTTCAATCTTTTGGAAGAGATATAAAGAATTGATATAATTTCTTCAAGCACGTAGTGCTTTCTGCTTTAGAAGGTTATTAATTACTGATTTAATTCTTTTAACAGATATAGACTATTGTCCATTTCTTCTTATGTGAGTTTTTGTAGATTGTGTCTTTCAAAGAATAGGTCGATTTCATCTAGATTATCACATTTGTGGGCATACAGTTGCTCATAATATTCTTTTATTATCCTTTTAATGTCCATAGGATCTGTAGTGATGTCTCCTCTTCCTTTCTGTTATTAGTAATTTGTGTCTTCTCTCTCTTTCTTTTTTTTTCTTGGTTAACTTGACTAAAGGTTTATTAGTTTTATTGATCTTTTTGAAGAACCAGCTTTTGGTTTTGTTGATTTTCTCTGATTACTTTTTTTTTTCAATTCCATTGATGTCTGCTTTAATTTTTATTATTTTCTTCTGTTTACTTTAGATTTGGTTCCTCTTTTTTTTTCTAGTTTCCTAAGATGAAAGCTTAGATTATTGATTTTAGATCTTTCTTTTTTAATATATGCATTCAATGGGATACATTTCCCTCTCAGCACTGTTTTCCTGAATCCTACAAATTTTGAGGAGGTATATTTTCATTGAATTCAAACAATTTTTTTATTTCTCTTAGAGTTCATCCTTGACCCATGATATTTATTTAATCTCCAAGTAAATTGAAATTTTCAGCTATCTTTCTGCTATTGATTTCTACCTTAATTCCATTAAGACATTGTATGGTTCCTATTCTTTTAAAACATTTAAGATGTATTTTATGATCTAGAATGTGGTCTTTGTGAATGTTTTATGCAAGCTTAAAAAGAATGTATATTCTGCTATTGCTGGATATAATGTTCTTTAGCTGTCGATTACATTCAATTGATTGATAGTGCTGTTGAGTTCCAACTAAATTTTTTGTAATTTTCTGCCTGCTACATCTATCCAAGAACTCCCAATTTTCACTTTAAAAACTATTTTTTATACAATGGCAAGCCAAAAAAAATGCTGTGAGAGATTGCAGTGTGGATTTAAATTTAACACAGTCTTTCAAATTGTTTATGTAGAAATTAAGACCAAGAGAAGGTAAAAATCTATATGTCCTATAGTTATTTAACAGAGAGATAAAGACTTAGTTTTCTCAACACCAGTAGTCTTGTCTCCACTATGACTAGCTTCCTGATGATTCTTTTTTTTTGAGTCTTTTTTAAAAAATTTTATTTTATTATGTTAATCACCATATATTACATCATTAGTTTTTGATGTAGTGTTCCATGATTCATTGTTTGCATATAACACCCAGTGCTCCATGCAGAACATGCCCTTGTTAATACCCATCACCAGGCTAACTAATTCCCCCACCCCTCTCCTCTCTAGAACCCTCAGTTTGTTTCTCAGAGTCCATAGTCTCTCATGGTTCATCTCCCCTTCCGATTTCCCCCCTTCATTTTTCCCTTCCTATTATCTTTTTTTTTTAACATACAATGTATTATTTGTTTCAGAGTTAAAGGTCTGTGACTCAACAGTCTTACACAATTCACAGTGCTCACCATAGCACATACCCTCCCCAATATCTATCACCCAGCCACCCCATCCCTCCCATCCCCCACCACTCCAGCAACCATCAGTTTGTTTCTTGAGATTAAGAATTCCTCATATCAGTGAGATCATATGATACATGTCTTTCTCTGATTGACTTATTTTGTTTACATAATACCCTCTAGTTCCATCCACTTTGTTGCAAATGGCAAAATTTCATTTTTATGAAGGCTGCATAATATTCCATTGTATATATATATACATCTTCCTTATCCATTAATCTGTTGATGGACATCTTGGCTCTTCCCATAGTTTGGCTATTGCGGATATTGCTGCTATAAACATTGAGGTACATGTACCCCTTCAGATCCCTACATTTGTATCTTTGGGGTAATTACCCAGTAGTGCAATTGCACAAAAAATTTCTGTATAATAATATAGTACTTTTCTTTGGTAAAAGGATCTATCTTAGAAAATTAAAAAAAATAATTTGACTTAATAATATTTTGAAGAAACTATGACAACCTAAAATTATTCTCAACATGCTCCAAAGAAAGACAATTTCCACAGGTAAGAATGAATGTGACAATACTATGATCCTGATGCAACAAACATACAGTGTTACAGTCCAGTCTCTACCTTCTGCCTGCACCAGGTCACAGAAAGAAGTGCTTCATCAATAGAAACACTGTGAATCTTTACCTGTTAGCAAAAGCAAAATAAATTATAATCCCTTACACTTGCAGAAGGTTACTAGAATGCCTAAAAGTTGCTGTTTGAGACAAGAACTTGGAAAAGTAGGGAATTCAGAGTTGAAGGAAAGATAGTAAAGAAAAAAAGTCTGTAAAAGATGAACTAGATGTTAAACAGAACCTGGAGTATGGTATCTTTAACAAAATTCAATGCAGAAATAAATACACTTGGGAACCTTTAACTTTTTTTCAGATAATATTATTTGTATTTAAGAACATAAAAGGTCATTGTATATAATGTAGATTATTTATTTGAGAATCTAAACATCTCTTCTCATTCAAATCATGAAACTCTGCGTAAGCTACGAGTATTGATTTTTGATATCATGGAGGTTCAATCTCTGGTAAGAACAGGGAACTAAGGATTGTAATAAAAATGGTCCTGTAAGAAGTTATTTTAGGTAATGCAAATCTCATAAATTTTATGGGATAAAGGTTGTGTACTACTGAGAAGGAGATACTCCAGATTTAGCAAGGAAATGAGAAGCAAGAGTGATCTAGTGATACTAAAAGATGTTTCAAAAAGTTATTGATTGCAGCATCTCTCCTTTGTTGCCTGCAAATACTGCAAATAATAGGTCCTGATATTAAGTGGTTTTGGTTGTAGGTAAGTAAAAATTTCAAAAATTTTATATTATAGCTGTATAATTAAAAAAAAACAATTTTAAAGAAAATTGGTTGTAGTAAAATTCAGATTTTTCTACGGAAAAGATAACTGAGTTAAAATGTATTCATTGTATACTTTCACACCCATTCACTAGGGAATATATATATTCCACATTCCTATATTCCTAATACATATATTCTATATTACTATTCTCAAATAAGCCTGTTTGTTTTTGGGTAAATTAAATTGATGGTAGATACTTGATACATCAGTAAATCAATTTAATGTGATCCCTTTAATAAGTACATTTCATCCTGTGTGCAAAAAAAAAGTCTTTGATCTTTGTGTTCATTTGGAGTTAATAAATCCAGTCTCTTTCCTATCTCAGAGCCTTTACACATGCTCTGTCATCTGGCTGGAATATTTTTTCTGTCTTCGTAGTTGACTCTTACAGAGATCTTCTCTGATCATCTCCTTAATTTACTCTCAGTAAACTGTTCTCTTTTCTTTATAGTCCTTGTTTGCTTGGCTGTTTAAAATCTGTTTCCCATTGTAGTCTATAAATTCCATTAGAACAAGGACCACAACTGTTTTGTTCACCATGATTGTAGGAACAGCATGTAACAAAATATCTGGCAAATATTAAGTACACAATTAATATTTGTTCTGAGAATAAATAAATGAATAAATAGGACATAGTAGAAAGAGTACCGAATTGGAGGTCAAGAGATATAGATTCTTGTATAACACCTTTTATCTATGTAGGCAAGTTATTTAACTTGTGTAGGCCTTAACTGTCATTTATCAATAGAAATAATAACAATAAGACTTTTTTTACATGTGTTTTTGAGAATTAAAGACAGTGAATTGAAAGTACTGGCACATGTTAGGCACTTGGTAAATAGTCGTTGTGGCTGAATAGCCTTGGATATGTGATAACCTTCAGAGCTGCCATTTACTTATCTGTAAAACCAGTAAATGTTATTGTGAAGTTAAAATATGATTCCTATAAGCCCCATTCTTAGCATAGGGTAGACACGCAGGGGATATTTGTTGAATATATATTTTCAGAAAGTATATTCTCTAATATTGACTCCAGGACTCCTCATATAACTTCATTTTATATTTTTGGGAAAAAGCATTATACTTGTAGAAATTTTGCTTGTTACTGTTTCATCAACATTTCTGTTTTTTTCCCCATATTTAGTCTTATCTTAAGACGTGTTTTGATGATGGGCGCCTGGGTGGCTCAGTTGGTTGAGCGACTGCCTTCGGCTCAGGTCATGATCCTGGAGTCCCGGGATCGAGTCCCACATTGGGCTTCCCGCTCAGCAGGGAGTGTGCTTCTCCCTCTGACCCTCTTCCTTCTCGTGCTCTGTATCTCTCATTCTCTCTCTCTCTCAAATAAATAAATAAAATCTTAAAAAAAAGACGTGTTTTGATGACAACTTCTGATGATTTACTGAGACAAATTCAAGTAGAATTTTTCTTATGTTACTTTCCTCTCAGAGTAACACATAATTTTGATTATCACTAAATTCTCCTTTTTAATAGAGAACTGATTAGATTGCTCTTGCAGAAAACCCATCATTTAACTTTTTGCATACTCTGAAAATGTTCAAGAGAATCAAATAATCAACTGTCAGAGAGAATAGAAATTGAAATGCAAATCTAAACGTTTAACCTGTGTAGGAAAGAGCTCACTGAATAGACTTCATCAAACCAGTTACTGAGAATATCAGTTATTGAAAATAAGTAACACCAGACAATATGACAATATAACAGTGATGAGATGGCTTAAATGTCACAAAATTGGGTGGAAATATCATGTGAAATATCTAATACAGTAAACTGAACTATGTAAATGGTTTTTAGTATCAAGGAAAGATAAAACAGAAGCAATTTGGAAAATAATAGCTTCCCAGGAATCTGTTAAGAATCCTTGCCCTTACTGCGGACCCCATTACAAAGCTTCCATGTTTCCTACCTGGCTTTATTAATTCTATCTGAACTTATCTACTCCTTTTACCAACTCTACTTTCTTTCCAAGACCATACCGATGCTATGGTTTCCTTTCTCTGAAAACTCTTCATATTAGTTTCCCTGTTTAAAGTTATGAGTCCTTGTTCAGCTGCTGTCCTTACTCCTTGTTCTTCGTCTTTTTTTCTCTTTTCATGCCATTCCTTTTCCTTTTTCTGCCAACTTTTCTTCAATCACTTTTTCTTCTTAACTGTTTTAAATTTAAAACTCAAATACTATAGACTCTTTCCTCAGAGGAGTATATATTACATATAACCTGTTTTACTTGCAATTTTAGGGACTTCTTGAACATTATAAGGCCCAACAGTGGATAAACTCCAAGTGAAGAACACCTGTGTTAGCAATCTTCTTCCAATTCTTAAGCAGTAGCAATAGTTACCATTTATTGAATAACTGCCATGTGCCAGATGCTATGCTGGATTTCTTCTGTTCTTTGTCTCTAAACTTCATGAACCCCATTTCACAGAAGATAAAGTTGAATGACAAAGAGGTTAAATGATTTCTCCAAAATTATAGTTAGTTTGTAGTGGAATTGGGATGTGAATCCAAGTCTAATTCTGATTACATACCTTTTCTCTTTTTTTAAAGATTTTATTTATTTATTTTAACAGAGAGAGAGAGACAGCGAGAGAGGGAACACAAGCAAGGGGAGTGGGAGAGGGAGAAGCAAGCTTCCCGCTGAGCAGGGAGCCCGATGCAGGGCTCGATGCGAGGCTCATCCCAGGACCCTGGGATCATGAACGGAGCTGAAGGCAGATGCTTAACAACTGAGCCACCCACGCGCCCCCAATTACATACTTTTTCCACTGCACCTCACTGCCTTGTGACATTTGGTGAGAAGAATGAGACACAGAGAAGAAAAACAACTGAAATTCCACAAACTTACAGGTAAGTAAGTGGAGTTTGTATAGGGTATTGCTTATTCCATATCCATATAACTATCCAGATAACTTTTCCATATAACTAGAGAATATGGATAGTTATTCCATATACAGAGCATAGCACCGTTTTATATAAAGATGTTTGGTGGTGATAAGACAGTACTTTTGTGGCTAGTACGCAGTAGAATATATGTTAAATATTGAAAAGAATACTTAACAGTCAGAAAAATATTCAGCTTTAAGTTCCCTAAATGTTTTTCTGGATTATTTGGCTTCCCAGCCCCTCTCAAAGGACACTGAGAAATTAGAGGTTAAAGTTTGTCATAGCATGAACAAACATGAAACAAACAAACAAAAACCAGAATGACTGGTTCAGATTTGCAGAAGCTAAATATTTTGAATTCTCTCGGTTATGAACAGAACATAAAATAAGTTGCCCAATTTCTCCTCCTAATCTTTCACCACTCTTTTTCTTTCAGTTATATTCAACTCATATTTTTCATCACCACTACTTACCTTTGAAAGTATATTCTGTTTCCAGAAATGCAATATGAAAAATGGGAAAAGGCCTGTGGGTTTTGCTCACAATTTTGATATCTCTTCTAATCTAAATTCTTCCTTTCTTTCCTTAAGTTCTGTAAGAACATAATTGATTTGAAATAGTCTTGGGAAAACATTTTCAAAATTATCTCAAATTATAATTGTGTTGTTTCATCTTCTTATCACTATTGAATGTAAAAATCAAACAAACAAAATCCTACTTTTTGTATAGGTGTATTGAATAAATCCAAAATTACAATAAAGTTTTTGGCTTATGTACAAATTAGAGTTCATTTACAATTGAGAATTTTAAAATTCATTTAAACTTTATATAAGGACACAAAATTTTAAATACAAATTACTAAAGTATTTATTAGTCATGTCTTTCTATGAAAAATTATGTTTGGCTCTAAATAAAGAGAAATTATGGGAGAAACTGAATTAGTGATTTTTAGAGATAGAGATCATTTTCTAATATCTGTCTAAAAAATGATAATGATGAAAGAAAAATATTCCAATGTTCACTGAAATTGTTGCAAGGTAAAAAAGCAAACAAACAAACAAAAAACAAACATAGAGCTATTTCAAACCTGGTATTTTATCTAAAAGCAACTCATTTTTGAGTTGTTACTAAAAATCTTTGATCTGTTTCCCTCTCTACTTTCTCTTATCCAATGATTCAAGAATCAAGTGTTTCACTACTTGACTCCTATCTCCTGATTAAGTTTCTTCTATTCTGATGGAATTAAAATGTAACATGCAGGCTTCACTTTACATACTTTTCTCTCTGTTATTAACTGGCCTCTTTACTCTCCCTTGACCTCATGGAATTTGCTGCCCAAAAACTTGATGAACATGACAGGGTATATGGAAGTCAGTATTTCTCAAAGTATGGTACATGTTTAACACCAACGGTATATAAAAGGTGAGGGAAAGAACATTTTTCATTTTGCAGTTTTATCTTTATTTCAGTGTACATTTAAACAAACAAACAAAAAAAACATAAAATAAGAACTATCACCTCAAGCATTTTCTTCCACAGAAATTATTGCTTACAATGAGCTTAGGATGACCAGCCACCCCAAGATCCTCCATTGCCTTGTGCTCCAGGGCCCTAGACTTAAGCCAAATAGGGAAGCAAGCTATGTGCTGGTTTTCAATCACTGTTGTGAGCTGCAACTTCAGTGCTTATGTTATGTTTCATACTTCTGTTCATCTCCAACAGCATCACAAGACCAACCTTCTCAGATTCTCTCACATCTTATTGATAATCAGCTTCCAAATCTTCAGAATGCTCTGTATAATCCCTAATAATTCTTGCCCTTCACCTCTCCCTACCGCTACCTTCTTTAACCATTCCATAGCGTCTTTTAGAATTCTCGTAGAATTCTCACATGACACTTTCTTCCTTCTTCAAGCTCTTCTATGTTTTCCTTTGCATCCTTCCCTTAGTGAAACCTCACTCTTTCCTAAGGATATTGTTTTCCTGTGAAGTTCAAACAGACTCTAATTCTTCCCTCACCCTTTCTTCCCACACTTCATGTGCCTTAGGACCTGGAGTTACTGTGGGTGTCTTATTTGCTCTCTACAGCTGCTTTTTGTCTTTACTCCTTCCCTGTTAGAAAACCTCAACTCCCTTAAAGCACATATTTAACTTTACCATTCATTACATCCCCTCTTTATTGTCATCTACCAACTTCCGAGTCCTTTTATATCATTTATTGTTGGTGTTAGCAACTAGTTCCTGACTTCTTCTCCCATGTTCTTGGAGATTTCTAGTGTCATTAAGATCCACCCCAAACTAGGCCTCTTGGTTCCTCTAGTTCTTGAAAACAATGATCTTTTCTCTGCTTTGGTCTTTAGTCACTGCCATGTCCTCTGACTTTCAGGTCCATCATGTCTCACTTATGCATTCACCTCCAGTACCCCAGCTATGGTATTCTTTTGTTAGAACCATACCCTAGATCTTGCTATCACTCCAATGTCTGCACCTCCTTCAATAAATGCGTTTTGACATCCCTCTCACTGAAACTCCTCTTCTCTCCTTCTAACCATTCTTATCTAGTACATCCAATCCAACAATTCTCTGAGCATAGTAAATCTTCTATTTTGTGACCATACCTTAGGCAAATGCTTCCTTATCTAGACTAGTTTCCATGATCCAATACTATAATTACTCTCCTTAAACATCATAACTATTTAACCTCTTTCTTCCACTGTCAAAAATGCCTAATAAAATCTTAACTCTGATTAATTCAATTACCTGCTTACAAAAGACCTACAGGTGTACCACGACAGCTAAAATTTGCTAGAGAAATTATGCAACTGGATTGACAAGAGTCACTTTAATTTTATGTACACTTAGCTGAAAAGTATACTCCCTAGCTGGTTTTCTTCCTCATTTCCATTCACTGATCTCTTCTTCGTTACCAGATCAATAATTGTTTAATTACCCCTGCTCTTTGTCCTTAGTTTTCTTCCCTCTCCTATACTCAATCTCTTTGTAAGAAATCTCATTCAATTCAATGGCTTAAAACACTACAAAACTTTGATGACTCTCAAATTTATCTCCATCTTAGACTTCTCTCTATTCCAAAATATGCAATTGCCTTCTTAATATGTCTAATTGGATTTCTAATAGGCATTTCAAACTTAAAACATTAACAAAATAATTATCATGTTTCAAAGAAAATGCTTGCCTATAAATTTTTCCTATTTCAGTAAATACCATCCTTAGAGTAAGCCTTTATTTTTTTCTTTCTCATACACTCAATATATTACAGTCCCATATGTATCTCAAGCCAATCCTTCTAATCACCACCTCTTCTCCAACCCTACACCTTTTCTATAACTCACGTGGATGACAAAATCATTCTTACCAGTTTACCGTTGTTCTTGCACTGTCCAGTCCATTCTTTATACAATAGTCGGAAGGCTACTTCAGAAGTGTAAATCAGATCAGTCATTCCCATGCATAAAGCCTTCCAATGGTTCCATATTCCACTTATTAAAATATCCTAATCCCTCACCATGGCTTACATATTTTATCATTTCTCATGTACCTTTATCTTTAAATTTATATCTCTCTACTCGTCTCCTCACCTTCTGTACTTACACTGATCATCTTCCTTTCCTCAAACACTCAGGCTAATTTGCATCTTCAGAACTTTGCAACCGTTTTCTTCTGATTGGAATGTCATTCACCTTTGAATGAGTATCTAATTCTCATCATTCAGGCTTCAACTATATTTTACTTCCTCTAAGCAACTGGTCCAATCTCTAGATAAATCAGGTCCCTCATCCCATATAACTCTATTATATTGTCCTACTTAATTTTACCTTCTACACTCATTGGTGTCCAAAATTATTCTTTTTATGTATTTGTTTTGTGCTTATTATATTTTTCTTCCCATTAGAATGTAATAATTTATTTGAAGGGATGGATTCTGCCTTATTTAAATTACACCTTTAATGCTTAAAACAATGATTAGAACAATGTAGATATTCAATAAATGTTTATTGGATGAATCAAGTTGGTAGCATTCTTAGACTTGAGTTTGTTTATATAAGCATGGTTTATTTATAAACTAGTATTTTAAAATAAAATAAAAATTAACTTCCATATACAGTATACATTAGAAAAACTCTTTGATTAATGTTTACTCTTCAAAACAACTAAAAATCTTCATTAAGTTATTGAAAAATGTATTTAATTTTATTGCTGAGCTGTCAAGAAAGTAAGAAAAATACCAAAAGGCTAATGTATCATAAACATTGACTATACAAACACACAATAATTCATAGGGTAAAATAATAAAACTAAATTACTGGAAAGAATAGCATATAAATTAGGGTTTAATTAGCTTTTGAGTGTCCTAATGACTGTAATATTTCACAAATTCTATCAGAGATAGAAATACTTGTTTTCTAAGCTACAGTAATGTTGATACCAAAATGAGACAAGGATAGTAGCAGAAAGAAACATTATAGACCAATTTTACTCAGGGATAGATATGTGATGATTCTATATAAAATATAGCAAATCACATTGAACAAGCTATGAAAAAAGATGAAACAATGTTATCAATTACGCTTATCCTAAAAATGCAAAGTTAGTTTAACATTAAAAAATCAATATAACTGGGGCGCCTGGGTGGCTCAGATGGTTGGGCGTCTGCCTTTGGCTCAGGTCATGATCCCAGGGTCCTGGGATCGAGTCCCTCATTGGGCTCCCTGCTGCTTGGGAGCCTGCTTCTCCCTCTGCTTCTCTCTCTCTCCCCCTCTGTCACTCATGAGTAAATAAATAAAATCTTAAAAAAAAAATCAATATAACCCACCACATTAACAGATTGTATTAGATCATATTATCTATTCACAATTATTTATTCCTTCCCTACCCTGCCATACTTCTTCATCCCAGGGTCTAGGATTTGGCCATATGATAGAATGTGAAGAGATGTGACATACCACATCCAAGAAGAAGACTAATATAAGAAGAAGGTTTAAATGCACTTGCATGATTTGGCTTTCTCCTCTCTTGCAGTTTTGCTGATTGCCATGAAAACAGTATATCCCGGAGAGCAGTTGCTCATTCAGTGTGATCCTGGGAAAATGACACTACTTGGAACTCATTTGATATGCATTTGACCCACAACAGTCATGTAACATAAAAAAGAAATGAATGTTTTTGTTGTATGCCACATGTTGTTTATTTTGAATAAAGAAGCAAAGCTCTGTGTTAATTTACAATAAACAAAGAAAAGTAATTTAAGAAAATATAAGATCTACTTATATTTTTAAAAAATCTTAAATTAGAATTTGAAAAAATTCCTTTATCTGCAAAAAAATTGCATAGGATACTTAACATATTTTTTAATGTTAAATATCACATACTTTAAGATTGGGCACAAGAAAACAATGCTTACTATTACCATTTCCAGTAAACATTATGAAGAGTTACCTCACAGTAAGGCAAGGAAAATGCATTGAACATAAAAAGACTGGAAAGGAAGAATTTTCAGATGATATACTTGTATACAAAGAAAATCCAAGAATATGCTGATAAATTTTTAGAATTAATAAAAGAGTTTAGCAGGTTTGTTAGATAGAAATTAATAAAAATTAATAAAAATCAACTGCATTTATATATAATAGGAAAAAAGTGTTAGGAAATATGGCAAAACTAAGAGGAACAAAAATATCAAGTATTTAGCTATAAATCTAATGAGATTTGTGTGAGATATTTATGGAGACAATTTTTTTTTTTTAATGAATGAGGTTAGATTTTTTTTTTACGATTTTATTTATTTATTTGACAGAGAGAGACACAGCGAGAGAGGGAACACAAGCAGGAGGAGTGGGAGAGGGAGAAGCAGGCTTCCCGCCGAGCACAGCAGGGAGCCCGATGCGGGGCTCGATCCCAGGACCCTGGGATCATGACCTGAGCCGAAGGCAGACGCTTAACGACTGAGTCACCCAGGCGCCCTGACACTTTTTAAACTTTAAAGAAAGATATTTAAGAAGAAGTGAATAAATGGGGTAATATGCCATATTTTGGGATAGAAAGACTCAATATCTTTGGGATGCTTATTCTCCTTAAATTTAACCATAGAATCCATGTAAGTGCAATACATATTAACATATATTTTTTTGTGGAATTTAAAATACTGATTCTATTTATAGAAATGCAGAAGTTTAAGAATGACCTAGGCACTGATAAAGAATAATAAATTTGGAGACATCAAGATTCATTTTAGAGTTATACTGATGAAAAGATGTGATATCAGAAAGGGACAGACAAATAGAGCAATTCCACAAAACAGAAACTGCAGAATCATTTTCATACATCAGGGAAATTCCTCTAGAACAGAACAAGCATGGCAGACTGCATAAAAAAGCAGCTCATTTTACTAGAAAAATGTATATATCTATTCCAACATATAATCAAACATCAGTTCTAGGTGGATTAAAAGTCACATATGAAAAGCAAACAGTAAAACCTTTAAAAGATAATTTGTGAAAAAAAACTTTGTGAATTTGCAATAAGAAAAGATTTATTTCCCAAGACCCCAAGGCATTAATCATAAAGAAAATATTGATCAATCTGATTATATTATAATATAGATCTTCTATTCTTAAAAAAGACAACACAAAGAAATTAAAAAGGCAAACTAAAAATTGGGAAAAGATAGTTACTACAAACATCTACGAAAAGGTTAGATAGCAGAATATGTACCGAACTCCTACAAATCAGTAAGACTACAATAAATATTCTAATTTCAAAAAATAGGCAAAATGAACAGATATTTTACAGAACAGGATACTTGATATGTTAAGAAATATTATGTATAAAATATATTAGGATATTAAGAGATGATTAGCACAGCTAGTAATAAAGAGATCAAACCAAATCTACAAGTAAACATTTTATATTCATTTTAAAATTCACAAAAGTTAACAAATCTGATAGTGTCAAATATTATCTATTTAGATAGTATGTGGACTTATAGAAAGTCCTTAGAGTCTTGAAGGGAGTATAAATTGATGCAACTCAGAAAAATAATTTTGAATTATCTATTAAAATTAAAATATGCAAGATTGTTTCCAACAGCAAAAAAAAGTAGAAAAGAATAAATGTATGTTAAATCAATGTTGGATGAATAAGTCAGTATATTCATTCAAAGCATACCATTTAATGGTGAAAATGAATGAAGTATGATACATGCATCAATACAAGACAAATATCACATCATAATTTTGAGTGAAAACCATGCAGGTAAAAAGTAACATGCAGTATATTTCCACTAATAAGAAAATATTTGGAAAATATTTTTCAAAATATATTTGAAAAATAACCATGTAGTTTATTGGTTTCTTTTAAACTTTAGAGAAAATAAAAAGAATAATAAACATAATAATATTATGGTAAGGAGGAGAGGATATATTTAAGTGGATTCAAAAGTTCTATTTTTTAAGCTCAATAGTGGAGACTTGGTTGTTATTATTATTGTTAATATATACTTTTAAAATTATTTTATATTTGTTAATCATTTAATTAAGTAATAAAACAAAAAGTTAAGCAAAATTTTATATGACAGACATTATGAAGGTAGTATCCGAAGTTTTAAAGTCAATGGTATATATCAGTCAATTCTTTGAAATTATCACACTTGTTCACTACCAGGATTCCATTAATATATTAAGTATATTTTCAATAGCTCTCCACAATGGGAAATATAAAGGACGGCATAAAGAGGTACAGATAAGAAATCAGTATTTAATCTTCTTGTATTTAATTCCAGTGTCCTTTTCTAAACACTCCCTTTCCAAATTTTAAATTAACTTGAGGGCTTAAAAAGAGCCACATGTCAGCTTGAATATCTTTTAAGAATGATGCTACTAAAATTTATCTTCCGTTCAGGCAGGAAGATTTGTCACTGAGATTCTTTTCCACTTATAGGAAAGCATGTTAATATTTAGGAAAAGTTCTTAAGGTTTTGAAGATAACGGTGGAGCCTATTAAGTAATCCAGTAAGAGATCTCATTGAAGGCACTTCCAACTCTCTGTTAGACTTAAATAGAAAGCAATCTTAGGGTAAAAATGGGTATATTTCATGTTCTTATCCATTTATGAAATGATTATCAATTTCTGAGCATTGAAGATAAGACCTGGGAAACTAACCAAGAGAAATGCCAAATGTCTCAGTCTCTCTGTTCTCATTGACATAACTGCATAATAGACTGTCTCCCAAAAAAAAGAGATAATGCAGGAAGAACAAAATTGAACTTTCACTAGCAAGAAAGTCACTTCCAATTTTTACTTCCATGTATAAGAAATATGTAACTGCCACAGCTGACATCCCCTAGAGCTTCTGAAGTAATTTTATAAGAAATCCAGAACTAAATGGTGCAAACAGAAGTATCTTTGAAAGCTCCAGTAGTTACTATTGTCATGGGTTTTAAATTTGAAATAAAAATGAAGTCTTCCAAAGTAACTTCACAGAAAACTTTCCTTATTCTGTACTATCACGTATGGCTTCATTTTGTGATAGAATACTCCCTTTCTTATTTCATGTATATGATGTTTCCCTGAGAAAAATCACCTATGCTTAGAGAGTTTATAGAGATATCATTTATGAAAGAACAAAAACAAACAAAAAAGTCCTTTGGCACCATTGCTTGAAGATAGGAAAAAATATATATAAATGTAGACATTTTTCTAAAATATTACTTTAAAATTATTATTTTAATATCTCTTAACTTGTTTAATTCTGCCAAACAACTTGGTTAACTGAACATAGTATTAGTAAAAATGACTCAAATCATTGCATTCCGTTTCTTTTAAATTTTGACAGATTATATAGCAGAAAGTGTAGAGATCTGGGAATACACACTCTGAAAATGTCTAATTGTTTGGTCATTAATTAATTAATATTCATTTTGGCAATGTCATCATGTTGTTTTTTAACATTATTTGGAAATGTATAACATGGAAGAGTAAGTAGATTATAAGTACACCACCTAATGAATTTTCACAAACTGAACATATCCATTTACCAACACCCAGATTAGGAAATGATGTTACCAGTACTGCAGAAGCATACCCATTCAAGATACCTTCCCCTAGACACCATTTTGCCTGGCCTCCTTCCCTCAGTATTACATCTGTGAGAGCCATCCATGTTGTTGCAGGGATTCTTACTGCCCTGTAATATTGCACAGTATACCACATTATGTTTATCCATTCTATTCTTGAGGAACATATGTGCAGTGTTCAACTCAGAATTATTATGAATAGTACTGGAGTGGGCATTTTTTCAAAGATTTTATTTATTTATTTGAAAGAAAGAGACAGGGAGAGCACAAGCAGGGGGAGGGGCAGAGCGAGAGGGAGAAACAGACTCCCTGCTGAGCAGGTAGCCCAGTGCAGGGCTTGATCCCAGGACCCTGGGATCATGACCTGAGCCAAAGGCAGATGTTTAACCAACTGAGCCACCCAGGTGCCCATTGTGTGGATATTCTTGTACATTTCTTTTGACAAACATATTCTGCATTTCAGTGAAATTACTGAGTCATAAGGTACACATGTGGTTAGCTTAGTAGTACTGCCAGTTTTCCAAGCTGCTTTTACCAAGTTATAGTCACACTACTCATTTGTGGGAGTTCTACTTGCTCCACATTCTCACCAATACTTGGTATTTTCTGTCTTAATTTTAGCCATTCTGGTGGGTGAGTAGTAGTATCACTTTATGGTTTCAATTTCCTTGTTCTGGTGAGTATCTCTTCATTTACTGACCATTTGGATATACTCTTTTTAAAGTGCCTGCTTAAGTTTTCTTGTTCATTTATTTATTGAGTTATCATCAAGTTATTGTGAGGGTAAAATAAAATACTACAAATGAAAGATCTTTATACATTTGTAAGTACTGAACAAATGTAAAGCATTTTTATTATTAATTTTATTATTAGTGTTGGAAGACTGGTGTTTTCTAGGTCAAATGAAGGCTGTGGGTTTTCCTAAAGTATTGTTTTCCTAACATTTTTTTTTGAAGATACGAGTCTCTGTGTGTGTGTGTGTATTCCTCAGAAGAGGATATGGCCTTTTGTACTAAATAAGTAATTGAGCTAAATAAGTAAAAACTTCTGTCAATTATAATTACATTATTTAACTTGAGTTTGAAGTATTGAGAACATTTTTAAGGAATGATGATACTCCTGAACAAGATGGAACCTCAATATCCATCCAATGCTAGAAAAAAACTGTAATTGATGGAAGATTTTCATCAACAATGAAAAGCTATTTCCAATAAAAATCTCTTCATGGTAACTGCACACAGTGGGGGTAAGTGGGAAAGTCTAAAGTCTACCAAAAACCCTGGAATGTTCTGGGAAGACTGGCAGTCTGAGGATTATGGCTTCATTGACATCATTACACAACATATCAAAATCAAATGAGTATATTCTGGGGGCTTTGTGTGAATTTTACTTTAGAGCCTCAGAGAGTAAGAAACTTCTTTAACCTTAGTGTTAACAGACTTTGGACACGTATGTTTGGATTGAATGACTTAATTTCCTATTGAGCACAGCCAAGAAATTCTTTCAAAGTTCTTGGAGTAGGGCCTATTTTCCTAGCAGGTAGTGGGCATATTAAGGATGGGGGTGATGTGAGGCCTGTGTAAAATATTTATCCAAATGTATAGTGAAAAAAGTCTGGAGCTTTGAGATTGAATGAAGAAGACGATGATTACACGCTCACTTGACAGCTGACCAGAGTTTGAAGTGACTACAATAGGTACTGGATGCCTTTGCAGGATATTTTAGTCCAAGAGTTATATATTTCAACATAGACTTTAGGACTGTAAATACATGCTGAGTCAGCATTTGAAATGACAGGTCACAGGTGTGAAGTTGGAGACAACAGCAGCATACCGACTATCCTAGAGTGCAAGTTTTCAGAAACAAAGTGGTTCTTTTGTGTTGAAAAGAAGCTGTTGAGATGTAAAAGGAAGGGAAGGGCCACACATAATAGGATTGGCAAACAGTTGTTTCCCAGAACAGTAGTTTCCCTTGTATGGTTCTCAGAGTGGAAAGAATTATCACGTAACCATATCATTAGTCATCTCAAAGAAATGTTCAACAAGGAATACTGCAATGTTTTCAGGTTTACATATGAAAGCTAATGTGTTTGTATATTTAATATATTAGAGTGCATTGGTAGATGATTGAGATATATTGTTTTAATTTAAATTATTTGCACGTTATACTTTGGGGAAGGGGGATTACTAAGGCTTAAAAAGCCCAGAATTAAGACCATTACTCTATATTAATGCATCCCTGATGTGCTAATTACTGAAACATTCTGAGCAGTTGTTTAAAATATAGGAGCAATTTAGAGAGTTAAATACAGAACAATGACATCAAACTATGCATTTTCTCGCTTTTATGTTATGAGTCTCACATACGACTTTTTTTTATATCATTATCTTTATTTTGTAACCATTCAGTAGCCCAGGAGTCATATGAAAAATACTTCACAGTGTTTTTAATTATAGTTCTTTCAGGGTGAAAACCAAGGCAGGGTTAGGTTTGTGTTAATTAATGTATTATGCCATATTTATGTCTGCACCCCATATTTCTCAATTTTAATGACCTTCTGAAATATTTCTAACTTTGACCTAATTTGCTCTTGAAAACTCATTTCAAAAACTTATCTTGTCTTTCAAATTTACATAATTTAAGATACAGAAATTAAAGTTTTATTTACAGAAGTAGAAAACATGCCATATTTAAACCTATTGCAGAAACAAAATCAATAAAGAACATAGCATCTTTTTTAGATAAAGAATGGCAATATGTAGCCAATTGAGTACATTAACGGCTTATGGTATTTGACATTACAGTCTTGGTATTTTGTGCTGAATCACTTTTAAGGATCAAAACTGAAAAGGAAGCAATATTCATTAAAATCTAGAACTGTACTGCAATTATCCCCAGAGTGGAGTGGACGGCAGAGTGGTGGTCACACAGTGGGCCACCCTCTCTCTAATGATATTTCATTCATGTAACAGCAGTCTGGGGGTTTTGAGGGGGAAGAGAAGGAAGGGAGGTCATGGTAAAAAGATCAGCCTACAATCCGAGAAATATGAGACAACAGAAATAGAAGATGCAGTTGCTGGACAGGCTACTCACTGGTGGAGTGAGTAGGACGGGAGGAATATAAAAGAAGTTGGATTTCCATAGTGTATATATGCCATATAGGAGGAACTCAAGTCTTTTTAATTTTTCCATAGCACCAACTAGACAGCTATGAAATTTGTAACCATATACATAATCAGCCCGCAGTCCATCTACCCATCCATTCATTAGATACCGACTGAGCTGCAGTAACAGGATGATGAGAAAGATACATCTGTGTTGTACCTTCAGGGGGCTTACCAAATAGTGGGAGTTGATTTGTATACCATTATGCCAACAGATATGCAAATAATCATGTAATTGTAGTCATGATCCTACCATGAAAGTAAATTTCTAAATGCCGTGATTAGCATTTATCAGGATCTCAAATCTGGTATTAGAGTCCACAAAAAAGTATAGAATAGTGGTTAAGAGACTGAGTTCTAAAATCTGAGAGTTTTGGGTTTGGTTCCCCTACTGGCTATGTGGTTCTAGGTTTTCAAACTTTAACTAAGCCTTTGTGTACTTACTTTTAAATGACTATAATACTAGTCTCTATATAATCTCTGTAAAAAGCAAAGACACAGTACTGTGAAGAAGGGGAGTTGGGAGATAAAAATCAGAAAAAAAGCCCATAGGACTTTTATATTAAGAATATGACTTTTCCCAGGTTGCACAGTGGATTATGACTAATGTTTATCATGCTGATATTTATTACATATGTTCTTTGGTATTTATCAGATTCTTTATACATAATCTTTAAAAATAATTCCTAGAAAAGTTTAAGAAAGTAAGCTATTCAAAGACTTTTATAGTTATCTCTGTGGTATAGTATTACGGGGGAATAATACTTTATTATACATTTCACTTTATTATACATTTCTGAATGGTTTTAATTTCTGAAGATGAACATATGGTATCTATTTTTTAAAAAAATACAGAGATGAGGGGTGCCTGGGTGGCTCAGTCAGTTAAGCTCCAACTCTTGATTTTGGATCAGGTCATGATCTCAGGGTCGTGAGTTCGTGCCCTGTGTCAGGCTCCATATCCATGTGTCGGGCTCCATGCTGGTGGTGGAGTCTGCTTAAGATTCTCTCTATCCCTCTCCCTTTGCCCCATTCCCCATTCTCTCTGTCCCTCTCTTAAAAAAAAAAAAGACACTGAGATGAAAGAATGATAAATAAAGAAGATAGTAAACATAAAAGCCTCTGTCCAGAGTATTCCAGTGAAGGGCCTAAGCAAGAGGGCTTGGACCTTTCAGGGAACTTGAAAGACCAGGATATGGCTGAAGCTTAGGAACATGAGAGAGAGTGGCCAATGGGAAGGTTGCAAAGTAAAGAGAGGGCAGATCATGAAGACCTTGTTGGCCAAGTCAAGTTCAAATGAGATAGAGTTTCAAGAAGAGAACAGATAGTTGTAAAGAAGTGCTAAATTGATTAGAATGAACTGGCTGATAAGTGCTGTCCAGAGAAGAGGTTCGAGTCCATAAAAATTGTTCATAAACTCAATGGTTTTCTAAGTTTTTTTAATGGAAGAACTCACTCAAAGTCACTGTTTTGTTTTTTTTTTTTTAAACACCATTGCTCTTTGAGTAAACTATGAAGTCTTCATGTATTTAATATCAGCAAACTCTAGGGATAATTTTGCCAAGGGGAGAAAAAAAATCCACATTTTAAATCAATATAGAAAGTTAAAAACAAAAGGGAACTCTGAGTGCCATTTTGTGGGGTGACCCTGGCACCATCACATCAGCTTCCCAGGCACCCATCATTTCACCTCTGAAGTCATGCATGAGAACCATTGCTGTAAGTCGAAGGACAGAGCTTAAAATTGATTCAGAGAGATGGGGTTATCACAACCCAACTGAAGATACAAAACAAGACAGAGGTGGTGGAGACTGGATGAGTTAATAATTTTCATTAAAAAGAGGAGCAGACTGTCTTTCTCAAGATACCCTATTGACATCTACTTTGCATTTCTCAGTGACTTTCTAAGGTCACTCATCTGAAGTTTTGCTCATGTATAACATATTCCAGTAGTAGCCCTTCTAAATCATAGATCATGTTTGACAAAAGAAATAGTAAGACCTGTAACTCATTTTTGTGTCCAGTAGGTGCAGCACATCTAATATCATCCAACAACTATAAAATGATATTCAATGATAAGAGGCAGTACCTGTCTTTAGTTAATCATTTGTTTTATTGATATTGTGAATTGAGGGCAAGCTGTAAGGGTCATTATTCTATGTGCTTATGCTCTAGCCAATTGCCATTTATAAGGAAAAGATAATTTGTTTTCCATTCTTTATACTTCATTTTCCTCAAACAGGTATCACAGACATATTTGTATATAGGGGAGAGAGAGCTTCCAAATTTCTATTTGCAAATGTTATCTAAAATTAACTCTGAATTTCAATGATAATCTAAAAAATTAGAACAGATCTATGCTTGTTCATGTGGATTACCTACTTTATAACTGGTACTGCTAGGGGATGTGTTTGCTTCATTTTATGTTGGAGTTTTGATGAAGTTGGTACCACATGGTACTTTTGAAAATCTTTAAATTAAAAAATTTTTTAAATGGTATAGCAGATTAGGCAATTAAGGGCAGGAACACTGGGGCCCAGCTATTTGGGTTTGAATCCTAGAACCATAAATTACATGCTATATGACCTTAGGCAGATTATTTACTCTCTGTGTGCCTTAGTTTCCTCATTTATAAAAATATAGTAAAAGAATAATAAATAATATAAAGAAATAAAAAAATAGTAAACCTGTTTTGTAGTCTTATTTGAAGAGTAAATAAATTCGTTTCAAGTTAAGTACTAAGAAGATTGTGCAGCATATAGTAAACACATTTAATAAATGTTAGCTATCATCAATAGGGAAATGTGGACTTAACACATAAATAATAAATTTGTGTCAAAACAAAAAGCCAAATGTTATCATAAAGTCCTATAAAAACAAAGGTTTCACAGTACAGCTATCCCCTACTATTTGAATATTTGTTAAAAAGACCTACATTAGTAACCTCTTTTCCCTAACTGAAAGAAATCTAAGAAAGATTTTCACTTTCATGAAAAAAGGCGAAAGGCAATAATAGCATTCAGCATTTGTTTTGCAGTGAGCTGTTACACAGGCAGCCTGCACCCGGAGCAGCCAGACTGGTCCTTCCAGACTCCTTCCCTGAGACATACACTCAGCAGCATCTCAGCATCAAGCCACCACAGCTTTGAACTGTGTCTGTGAATATCTCTGCATTAGTTCAATTTATTTTCTGCATCCGTTGGCAAGATGTGTTCTAAGGTATCAGAAAAGCCTAAGAGAGGTTATTTTTGTGTCTTGGAACAGTCAAAAATTTTCCATATAAATTAATGGTAATTGCTTCTTCACTTAAGGTCATTGCGGTTTATGAAAGGTTTCATAGGAATGCTCTACTTTCGGATACTGGGGGATACCTATACTTCAAAAATAAAGGATAGAAATTGAGGAGTCATGGGGAATGCAGTAGTATAAACATGTCACCCACGCAAACTAGTGCTGGGTGGTCTTTAAGAAAAAGGATGGGCACAGAGACTGGGATGGGGCACAAAGAAGGTGTCTCGGTTGATGGTGATTCTCTCTTGATCTGGGTGATGGTTAGGTGGGTATGTTTATTGTTTGATAATTCAGAAAGCTGTACAATTACAATTTGTGCACTTTTTTTCTATGTGTATTTTAATAAATAATTTAAGTGGAAATAAAGAGGTGCAGAATTCTTCCTTAGGTCTTTCCCCAAAGCACATGCCTTAGCAGTAAGCATCATCTTAATGCTTTTCATGCTATGAAAGTGGTTAATTTTGGGACAAAAAGAAATCACCCTATTAGTGTTGCTGACTGAAATGTTACTAGTTTTGTATTTTGTTTGGAGTCAATGTAAATTTCATTTTTATAATTTTATAATTAAAAGCCAGAATTTGCAGCTAGTTTTAAGTGTATACAAGTTAAATAACATAAAGATAGTTCAACTCAAAACTGTGATTTTTTTCCATTTAAAAAGAGTCCTTATTTATTTAATTTGCTTTGATGCATTTGTGATAAAAGGGATTTCCAAGGGGCGCCTGGCTGGCTCACTTGGTTAAGTGTCTGCCTTTGACTCAGGTCTTGATCTCAGGGTCCTGGGATTGAGCCCCCTGGGGAGTCTGCTCCTCCCTATTCCTTTGCCCCTCCCCACTGTTTGTGCTCTCTCTTGCTCTCTCTCTCCTTCTCAAATAAATACAATCTTAATAAAAATAAAAAATAAAATAAAATAAAATAAAATAAAATAAAATATAAGGTACAAGAGATAAAGACAGGTCTGAAAATCTTAACTTTTTAGCATTTGTCACGTGTTTCCTAATACTGAAAATTAATATTTCTTCTGTTTTCAAAATTAATTTTCTTCTTCTAAAGATTGGTTGAAATGAATTTATTGCCATAATTTATTTAAAAAGGTAAAGTCATAAAGCTATATTTTTGACCCAGTGAAGCGATGGGTCAGATCTTAGAATACAGTGCCAACGGCAATGCACAGAGATTCCATGAGGCAGAATGGAATAGCCAGACCTCCCTTTCATGCAACAGAGGATGTACCCAATCATTGAGCAAATATTTATATAAGTGCCCTTATTGTTGCTACTACCCATTTCTTGCCAATTTTAAGACCTCATTTATTAAGAAGGCTATAGTAGTCCTGAGAGAGAGAGAGAAAATATATCAGAATTTGAGAAATTTTGTTACAAAATACTTAGGTCTAATCTATCACAGTCATGGTGTAGTCAGTCTGTACTTCAGGGCTTGTGACAACAGCTATGGGTTGATGAAGTGACATTTATTTGTTTTTCAAATGATATAGATATTATAACAAAAATACTAGAAGAATGTTCAACAAAATGTTATCCATGGTTATGTGTGTGGTAGGGTCATATATGATTTTACTTTCTTCTTTGTGCTTTCTGTAATTTACCATTTTAAATAAAGAGACATTAATTGTTTTTGCAGAGAGAAACATTGAATTGTAACTTATAGACCTTGAAACTAAATTTAAAAATATACTATTGGACCTGCTTATTTCTGCAACGACCAATACCACAAACCTTAGATAGAACCACAGAGAACAATCACTTCCTGAATGTTCATTCAGGAAAAACCCAGACGGTAAATGATTTGCCAATCAATACATCTCAGCTTAAACAAGACTTTCTTACATAGTGTCTTGCACTGAATTTGGCTTGCTTAATATATGAAAATATAGATTTTTTTTGCCTTCCTCTTTTCAAGGGCATGGATCAAAAAATAGGCATAGAAGAAAGATGATATTGAAATACCAAGTGTTGAAGTACATGGTTAAACTTTAAGCATTGTGGTAAGAGAAAATGTAATACAGAAATGGTTTTCCTGCTGAATAAACCAGAACTCTTTATTGTAGGGCATGACAAGGTGATGATGTCTTTTTATGTACTGGGAGATGCACTGAATTTTATTTTTTTTAAAGATTTTATTTATTTGACAGAGACATAGAGAGAGAGGGAACACAAGCAAGGGGAGTGGGAGAGGGAGAAGCTGGCCTCCCGCGGAGCAGGGAGCCCGATGCGGGGCTCGATCCCAGGACCCTGGGATCATGACCTGAGCCGAAGGCAGACACCCAACTGGCTGAGCCACCCAGGTGCCCCGATGAACTGAATTTTAGTATGTAGAGATTTACACCATCTCTGTAAAACAAACGGGAACATCAAGTTTCTTAAAAGTATATATACCATTTGATATTCAAACAAAACATACAATTTTCTATTCAGATAGTGCAGATACTGAAAAATTAATTTAATATTTTTTTGATCCCAAAGTAAAAAATTCCTCAATTAGAAAAATTTGTCACTTAGAAATTACAGCATTGTAGAGCTAAAAATAGCCTTTGGATTCATCAACTATGATTTACTCATTTTTGAAATGAAGGCATTCACAATAGAGAAATTAGGTGGCTCATTCAAAGTCACCTAAATGGTAAAAAGCAAAGTTCACTCTGTACCTGTTCTTCTATTCCTAGCCTGGTATCTTTTTAAAAAAATTTTTCTATTGTTATGTTAATCACCATACATTACATCATTAGTTTTTGATGTAGCATTCCATGATTCATTGTTTGTGCATAACACCCAGTGCTCCATGCAGAATGTGCCCTCTTTATTTTTCTTTTTTTTTTCAGATCCTTTGCTTATTTTTATTTTAAATTTTTTATTGTTATGTTAATCATCATATATTACATCATTAGTTTTTGATGTAGTGTTCCATGATTCATTGTGCATAACACCCAGTGTTCCATGCAGAATGTGCCCTTTTTAATACCCATCACCAGGCTAACCCATCCCCCTACCCTCCTCCCTTCTAGAACCCTCAGTTTGTTTTTCAGAGTCCATAGTCTCTCATGGTTCGTCTCCCCTTCCGACTTACTCCCCTTCATTCTTCCCCTCCTGCTATCTTCTTCTTTTTTTTTTCTTAACATATATTGCATTATTTGTTTCAGAAGTACAGATCTGTGATTCAACAGTCTTGCACAATTCACAGCACTCACCATAGCACATACCCTCCCCAATGTCTATCACCCAGCCACCCCATCCCTCCCATCCCCCATCACTCCAGCAGCCCTCAGTTTGTTTCCTGAGATTAAGAATTCCTCATATCAGTGAGGTCATCTGATACATGTCTTTCTCTGATTGACTTATTTCACTCAGCATAACACCCTCCAGTTCCATCCACGTCGTTGCAAATGGCAAGATCTCATTCCTTTTGATGCCTAGCCTGGTATCTTTCTGCTAATCTTGTCAAAAATGATTTTTAAACATTCAACCAACCTCTTCTAATATACCATTTTGACAACTTACTCTTTGCAAGTATTTTTCCCTTTAGATTTTATTTTTTATTTAAACACTTAAATTCATCCTTAATCTCACTTCCTGTGGCTCATTGAAAGCATCTCAAGCTTTTAAATAGGCTATTTCGGTCAGAATTCACAAATGTGAGACACAGTGAAAACATTTCTAATAAGAGACATGAAGTCACATCAGGAAACAGATGTCTAATTCTCTAGTATAAAAGGACCTTTCCTGCATGTCTAAATTCATTTAGACATAATATTTCTCTAATTCAATCATCATACTACAAGTAAGTTTTATGGTAATTGCTGAAGTCTTAGAAAATTGTTAGGCACTAAAATCAATATAAAAAAATTAGGGGACTGTAACTTCAGGGATGCTGGCACTTCATTTAGGAGATAAAATGCACAATTGGAAAATGGGCATAAGATAACACATAATAGAAGGCCAACTGAATATATTCTGACAAGAGAACATATAGTAAGATGGTTGGTTACAGGTGGCCAGAGGAAACGCTGGAATTATTGGGAATGGCTCAGCAATGCATCTGGAACTGAACTGGTGCTGGGAGACTGGTAGAGTTTCAAGGTTGAAACATTATATTCGCAAGAAAATAGAAGCAAATATTAGGGGGCATGGTGGGAGGGTCTGTTTCAGGTATATTAGAACAAGTAAGGTGAGGCCAGATGGAAAGTTAGAGGTGCCATGAGACACTATTGAGGTCATTCAGGGGGGATTGTGTCAGCACGTGGCCCACAGACAGAAAGAAAAGGACAAACAAAAAATCAGGGAAGGGAAATTAGATAGGACATGAAAACATACTGATTTACTCAAACCTTCATAATGACTCACTGTAACTCATCCAGTCGGGGAAGATAAAGCAGTGCAGAACAAAACAATAAAACAGATACCCCATTCTAAAATGAGAAATCAGCTTACTGAATTTTGGCCTTTTCTTTCCCTAATCAGGTGATTGATAATCTGACTCGGGTGGAACATAAACACCTCAGTTTAACCGTCGTTCTCTGATGTTACTGCCTAGTCATAAGCTAGTTTTAATGGAAGAAGCCAACCAGGTCAAGGAGACTGAGGCATAAAGCAGGAAAGTGCATTCATCAGAATACTGAAAAATGTTTAGTGTATGGTGGGGCAATGGCTTTACCTTCTGATGGGCATAAAAATGATCTAATAGGATTATGCGGTCACTCTATACACTCTTCTTCTATAGAAGAGGAGTTAAGCACTAAAACACTTAAAAGCAATCTTGCAATTCTAAAACCCAAACTTAAAAACATGTTTGTTTCTTTCTTCAGCCAGGGATTAAAAAAACAAATTATCCAAGGTGGTTAACTTCTCTGTCAACCAGAGGAGGGATTATACCAGTTGGTTTCTAATCCTGAGTTTTTGTTAATATCATCTCCCAAACAAACAAACAAACAAACAAAAAACCCAGTAATTTTTATTAGTTATGGTAAGTGAGCGCAAACTATTTCATTGCCAGAAATAATATTACCAACCTTGGCTAGTCATGCTGTAAATGTTTGTCATGGTTTTGTCTTTTTTTTTAAGATTTTATTTATTTATTTGAGAGAAAGAGAGAATGAGAGATAGAAAGCACGAGAGGGAAGAGGGTCAGAGGGAGAAGCAGACTCCCTGCTGAGCAGGAAGCCCGATGCGGGACTCGATCCCGGGACTCCAGGATCATGACCTGAGCCGAAGGCAGTCGCTTAACCAACTGAGCCACCCAGGTGCCCTGTCATGGTTTTGTCTTAAAAGGTACCCAGGGAGACAATGTGGGTCACATTTTGCAAATCTCACTCTACAAAACATGAAAATCAGCCCAGGCCTTAGGAAAGGTCTGGAAGAAGTTCATCTACAAATCAGAACAAAGTTGCATGCCATGAAATAATAATCTCTACTTTTCTCCTTTGAAATATTTTCTGATAGCCCTCCTGTAATTCCTTATTTTCTTCCATATCTTCCCTTTTTAAAATGTGACTATGCCTTGTAAGCCCAAGACAGTTTCACAGACAAACCTGCCTAGGCCAGTACAAATTCTTGAGGGTCATCACCCTGTCCGGCATGCAGGCAGCCTCACACGAGGTTTCAACAACTGCCTCATTAGAGATGAACAATTTTATATTCACTGGAATCCTCCAGATCCCCTGGGAAGCAAGCCCATGTTCAGTATGGGAAAGTTGTTTGTGTCAGATTGTTTATTTGTTTGTTTTGCAAGAAAGAATTTCTATCAGAGTAGTTGTGGTTATTAGCTGTCCCCAGGATTCCTTGTCTAGATTTATCAGGGTCATCATGAGTGGGAAGAAACCGGAAATGTAGTGTCCAGCTACCTTTCCCCAACAATGAAAATGTCCATTAGGAACAAGATGGCTGGTAACAACCTCAGCCGCGAAACTGACCCTGATTAATGCTGGACCAGTTTCCAGACAGTACTATCTTCATTCTCCATTTCCTCATTTTCCGAACCTTGATGCTTTGCATTGCTATGTATTTATGGGGGAAATTATGTGCCTAGTATAAGTGGTCTTCTGGGGCTAGTTAATACTGCTTCACAGTTCATAATGACTCTCAAGAAGTGATTGTTACATTTTCAGGACTTTTGTGACACAGCAGTTGAACATGATTATTAGAAATTAAATTTTATAAATTAACAAATTATATTAAAAATAAAGGTAACACATATACAAAATTCTCAGTTTTTGATTATTTTATAACATTTTACTATTATTTGTGCTCTTGAAGTGATTTATGCTGTTGTATCTATCTGTATAGTAGAAATACTTTATAAGGTGTATTAATGCACATTTCTTCACAACTCCACATTCATTGATGTCACATTGATAACTTGAGATCAGCCACGTTGAAGTGTTTACTACAAAAATTGGCAAAAAGTACAAATCAGAGCTCCCTTCCCCTATTAAACATTTATTAGCACACCCCTAGTAAGGACCCACCATTTTGAAGGTTGAGCCATGGGGCAAAATAAAGATATGTTAATTTAAACTTCAAGTTTTTTTGTGCATGATAATCACCAGACTGATTTTCTATTAGAAGAGTACATTCAGAAGATGGGTTTCTAATGAAAATGGTCCAAAAACCTTCCTGGTAAATAAAAACTACTTGTGTTCATAATCCAAGTTACTTTTATCAAGCATTTCATCAAAAAATTTTGATTAAAGCATATTTCATTGCATAGGGGAACAATTTTTTTAAAAAATTACTAGTGATAATTTATAATATGTAGGACAAATATTCCAGTTTTGAGAATGAAATAAAAACTCATTAAGCAATGTAATGTGTGGTGATTAACATAACATAATAAAAAAATGAAAAAAACAACAACTCATTAAGCAATTAGGAGACTCATAGTTCCTACCAAGCTACTACATTGTATTATTAGAAATATAGGGCTAACTCTATTTAGGACACTCCATTTAATGTGAATTCACAGTTTTCCAGTGATGGAATAATGGTGTATCAAGTAATCCAATGCAACTCATCCTTTTGCTGTTATGAATTTAAAACACAGTATAGATATTTTTCCTGTTTTTCTTTTTTTGTGTGTGTCTGCTATCTACATTGCCATCTGATGGCATGCTGTGTTCATTATCATTCACAGGTGGGTGTAGGTGTCTTCTGTCCTTATGTCCTAGAGTTTTATAAGCTGCTATAATGTGAAGAGCACAGATGGAGTCAGAAAGATCTGGAATGAATCCCTTCTCTGCCAGTTATTAGCTGTATAACTTTTGAGCCTCTGCCTTCTTACCTATAAAATGGGTAAATCACCGGCCATCTTTCTAGATTTGTTGTAAACCTGAGTAATGCAGTATGCAATAATGCTCTCCAACTTCCCAAGTCAGTGTCTGGCACATACTTCATTTTACATAAACATTATTTATTATTATATTCTTGTGATAGTAAATAAGATACTAATAATTATGGTATTAAATTATTATGGTTATTTGGCCTCTCTTACTTAGTAACACAGAAATTTTAACTTTTTTCTGAAAAGACAAACATGTTGCCTAGTATAAGAGAATTGAATTCAAGAACTATGATATGCAAGGTTCAATTAAATCTGCTTGTATTGTTTTCTATTAAGATGTAGTGTTGTTTAGGGCCTTAATGACTCAAGTAAAGGAAACAATGGTGTTTACCTATTGGACTGTGGCAAGCACTATTTAATCTAAAATTAACTGGTTTCTAGAGGCTCTGTTGTATAGAGGAAATGCATAAATATTTCAACATACCTTTCAGATACAATTATCTGGGAGGTTGAGGAAGATAAAGTGTATGAGGAGGATAAGCATTACTACCTTATTTATAAGGAGTAGCTCTATGAATGATCTACCTTCTAGGACCTTTTTTTACACAATCCAACAAGAAGGAAGAAGAAGGAAGCAATGTCTATCTTTAAATAGTAGAATTCTGTCAATATTATCTTCTCAAATAATTGGCATTTAATCACACTTTCTTTAAGGAGAGGAAACTTTTGCAGGCAAACTCATGTTCTGTCTCTACCGAGGAAGCCTATTGCCTACTCCATCCCCAACACTACCCATTTGCTGGAATTTCCTGGTTGGTTTTCTGGACTTCTCAGTTAGGTAGATCTATCAGGTCACTTTCAATTACTGTTGCTCTTGCTTCTGATTATTAATGGAGATACAGAGCAATTAGCTTGCTTCCTGGCCACAAACTTTACTCAGTAGTGTCATTTCCACCCATGAATGAGAAAGCTGGAGTACTAAATCAAACAACAATAAAACAACAAATTTAAAATCTCTTTAAATATCAAATTTGAGATTAAATTAAAATACTATCTTAACTATCATAAAAAGTATGTTGTATGTTGATATGCCCAAATTCATAGAGAAGATGATGTGGAGGTTTCCTCTGGATTATTTTAAATTATTTTATTTTTCTAGGACCATTGTTAGTAATATACTTCCTGGACCATTACTCTTTATTTTTAAGTTGTATATGCTGTTTGTTGATGCTCTAGGCCAGTAGTTATTTTTTTTTCTAACCTGTGGAGACCTTATTTTGAGTGAATATTTACCTCTAAGATCAATTTGAAGCAGATCAAGAGGCACTGGTAGCAGGTAGAGTAAGAGTCCTGGCCCCGTCTCTGAGGTTTGAATGCATGATTCTCACTAACTCATTTTCCCATAAAACTTTTTACAGTAGCAAACTCTTAAAAATGATGAATTATGCAGAAAATAATAAATATTTTGCATGTAAATCTTTATAGGTAGTCAGTCCACTCTAGCAAGTTCAGGAGTAATATGATTGGTAGGTCATAGCTGCATGGGGAGACAACAGACTAGAAGGTTGTATTTTCCACATTTGTGCGGGGTCCATTTTAAAAAGCCTTTGCAATAAGGCTAAAAACTGCTCCTTGGTCCTACAGTTTCTTCACCCAATCTTTAATGGAATAGCAAACGGAGAATACTTGTACAGTTTGACAACTGCCTCCAAAAATATCTTTCATTTTAACAGATAATCTCATATTTTTTCAAGTCAAATACTGCTATTCTGTGATTTTTTAAATTAATTAATTAAAATACAATATCCACCATTTGAAAATATATGAAACAATTCTGGCCTTTGAGGAAGATGTCAAACACCAATGTCCCTGAGGTTGTTAACATTGCATAATATTCTCTTATAGCTTCAAAGAAAAACCTCACTGTTTTCCCCTTATGATTTCTATTACTGCTGATCTATTGGAATCATGACACAACTAATTGTATTTAGTTCTGCAAATATGACAGTTCACATCTACTTATCATTAAAACCATGCCATTGGCACTATCTAAGGGAAATTAATGCTGATGTGAACAGCATTAGATTTCATAATCAAAGTTACCCCGTAGCTACATTGAATTGTGGGTCTTAGAATCTATGTCAAGCTCCTTTAAACAAAATCGCCAAAGGTATACCTACTCATTCACATGCACCTCTCACACATACATACATACATACAGTTCTGTATCTAAAATGTTGGTTAATGGGTTTGAGGACTTTAATAAAAATATAGTTTTCCAAATTTTGAAAAGACTGTGTGACAGCAAGGAATAGATTGTTTAATGCTTCATTTTTCTATTAACAAGTCCAGTAAGTACAAGGGAGTCTCTAGATAATTTGATTTTTCTCTCTGTTGATATTTTAGAGTATATGCCATAAAACACCATTAAGGACGAAAGCAGTATTTGAGGTCAGGTGGTAAGGGTTGAGAAAAGTTCACATTTGTACTTTATTTTCAACCTTTGGGAAAGAAGACAGGTGTTGCTGTTCAAGAATTAGGGGCCATATGGGAGGATTTAAAAGCCACTTCAAAAATAAATGTAATCCAGTTTAAACCCATAGTCTGTATTGGTCCCTCTGGTTTCCACAGAGATCATACTACCTCCAAGTTTTAAAGGAGACTTACATGGCAAAAAAAAAAAAAAAGAAAGAAAAAAAAAGAAAAGAAACATTGTAAAGTAGCCACCACACTGCAAGTAATCCAGCAAAAAAAGTGTGAAAGAGAAAGATGGATATTGATTAAGAAACCTTGCGCTAGAGTTCCAAAGAAAACTTTATTTTTCTAAGATTTATTTACTGGGGCACCTGGGTGGCTCAGTCAGTTAAGTATCTGCTTTCAACTCAGGTCATGATCCTGAAGTCCTGGGCTGGAGCCCCATATCAGGCTCCCTGCTCACTGGGGAGTCTGCTTCTCCCTCTACCCCCACCCCCCGATAGCTCATGCTCTCTCTTTCTTTCAAATAAGTAAATAAAATATTTTTTAAAAATCAAGATTTATTTATTTATTTTAGAGAAGGAGGGAGGGAGGGAGGGAGAGGTAGGGGTAGGGGCAGAGGGAGAGGGAGAAAGAGAAGCAGACTCCCGCCTGAGTGCGGAGCCCAACGGAGGGCTCCATCTCACAACCCTGAGATCAGCACCTGAGCCGAAACCAAGAGTTGGAAGCTTAACTGACTGAGCCACCTAAGCGCTCCCCAAAAGAAAACTTTTAAATAATCCAGAGGAAAAAATCAAAATAAGTAAATGAAAGAGAATTTGTGATCATTTATTTTACTTAATTTGTAAATGATCAGATTTAGATTATATCTACATAGGTATGAATGACAAATAGTCCACAGACACATATGCTAAACAAGTGAGAAAAAGATGTTTTGGAGGAAGGGACTCTAAATAGTTTACATGGACCATCTGATCATTTACTTGTTAAAATTGCTCATTGAAAAACACATTCCAGAGCCCATTAGTTTAATTCTTCATTTTAAAGGTGCTCTTGAGTAAAATGACCACCAAAAATATCCACATTCAGCACACATGCACACGTAACACCTAAAAGGAGCTTAAAGATTAAAAAAAAAAAATAGAAAAGAAGTGCTAAATTTTTTTGAAGGGGATATGGGTGAGTATGGTTAAATCGGTAATTTTCAACTCTAGCATGCAATTTGTGTTTCCTTCCAATCAGTTCTAGTCACACATCAGAAGAATGTCATATCTGGGGAAGTATTAAAAATAAGTAAGGTGAGACTGAAGAATTATTCCATGTTTAAGCAGCATCAGGTCAGTGGAAGGTCACTTTCAGTGTGCAACGTACTATGCCATGAACACATACAGCCAATTGCAAATCAGAACAGTTAAGGACAAGAATCACCACGGAGGGCAGGGAGTAGAAGGCTGCACGGTGCTTGGGGGTACTGGCAATGCATCTCTTAGGAGAAAAGTTAGCTGAAGGGCAGGAGACTGTTAAGCACATGGGTAAGAAAATATGGCATAAGACCTTATAAAGGAAGATGACATTTCTGATGTAATGAGTGAAAAGAAAAAGAAAAAGACAATTTCCAAATCTCTGAACTATATGTGGCAATAGGCTGAACACAAATATTAAACCTTTTACATGCTAATAAATATAGAAAAAGAAAGGCTGGTTGTTATCTCAGAGGATAATACAAATAGTAAGGAGTCAATTAAGATATTATAGGTAGAAGAAACACTATTCCATTAGCGCTAATTCTGAATCGTGCAGCAATTTCATAATTTAATTTAAAAACAGCCCATGAGGATTAATAAGACAGTATTTTCAAGGTCCCTTAGAGAAAGGTGCGATACAAGTATAAAGTCTAGCCATTAACAACTATCTACATATTTTAATGATAAATACTCTCACTCTGAAAACATAGATGAGGAACTATAATTAATCACTTCCATTTTAATTCTCTTATCTTTCAGTAATTTACATAGTGCATTATAGAAAACTCATTAGTATGTCAGAACTTGGGAAATAGTGAACTGGAGGCTGGGCTTTTTATTAAAATGATACAGAAAAGGTATCTGATGTCATTGAGAAAGATATCTATGATAAGTCATTGATACATCGGATTTCTTTCTTTATCCTGACAGTTCAGTTTTCCATAGGGGCATCTCCCTCCAGCAGACAGGCAGTGGGCATTCACAGATCTTTGGAGTTCGGGCCACTCAGAGGACTATATGGGATGTGTGTGCGTGTGTGTGTGTGTGCGTGTGTGTGTGTATTTGTGTGTATACTTGATACAAACATAAAGAGTCAGATATTTTCTGATTCTTAAGCCCCTCACTTGGGAATCTGACAATATAATCTGGGAATGAGTTTGCATAATCAGAGGCTATGTTATGGGTTCTTGCTCTTTCCTAGAATTTCCTTCCCAGGAATGGAGGACAGGTCATGACAAAATGACTAAGAGGAGGTGGGGAAGTAGAAGCATTCCTTAAAGCCAAAAGATTCCTGGACACAACTCCCAGAGAGCTCAGAGTAAAAAAAGAAAAATATATATGTATATATTTTTCTTAAACAGTGGAGATTTTTACCAAGTCTAGGTATCCTTACTTTAGTGTTTTTGGAAAATAATGATATTTGAAGGAATAAAGTTTCATGTTTTTTCTAACTAAAAAAAAAAACAACTTGTGATCCCATTGCCTGTGTTATTTATGTAAGCCTGTTAATTTTCTTTGGCTATTAACAGCAGTACTTTTATGTCTCTGTTAAATAATAACCAATTACTGGATTTGGGAGGATGGTTGCGCTAGCATCGATTTGTTTGAATCCCAAACAAAGAGAGACAGATTAAAAAATAGCAGAACCAAGAACCTGTGGACAACATTTATAACAAAATTAGCTGATAAGATATTCCCATGAGCCCTCAAGGACAAGCTTCTGAGATTAAACCGCTGCCAGACACCAGCAATGGGTTATTTGAATCTTTATGGAATAAGCAGAGGGAAGTAATAGGACATAGGTTGATCCTGAGAACCTAGAAGTAGTCAGGAGGTTTTAACTGGAAAGCACAGTGGGCCACCTTGAAAACAGCAGATAAAACTGAAAGTGGTTTTGCTCAGCCCAAGAGTCAGTGAGCGTAAGAGATGTAAGCTGGGTGTGTCTTCAGAGCACACGGGGGCCACCACGGTCTAGGCTCTATATCTCTCAAAACTGACATCGCAGAGCCCCACTCTAGGGGGGAAACAACTGGAGAAGAATCAAAACTAGACCAGCCATTGACAAAAGGAAATTAAACAGAAAGAAGGTCCACATAAAAGCAGGCGAGGGGAACAGCTTCAGGAGATACTGGAAAACAAGCCACCAAACTTTTTGGATCACTCACAAGAAAACAACACAAAAGGGGCTCTGTGTATTTAGAAATGATATCTTGACCCCACCTCTTCCTAAAAGTTCAGAAAGACAAATTTCATATAAAGGAATAAGCTCTTCTTGAGGAATCTCCCAGAGAATGATTTTCAAACAAGTCAAGTGACTAAAGGAGGCAAAGCGATGAGGACTAAGGAGATAATTAGGCATATGGTTACTTGTAGAACTAAGACTAAATGAGAGTTAAAAAGGGGAGCAAAGGCTACTCTTTAGGTAGTACCAATATGATACTAGTGAAAAAATGACAGGAGAAATAATATGTTAAACCATTTTATAAATGTTTATCATTTTAAAATTATAGTGACATATGTATTTAGAAATTATATATATATATGTAATATTGTTATTCTGAGTCAATTACATGTATAATATGGTATCAACTAAATAAGTAATTATAGCCTATTTTAATTCTATTATCCCCTGAGTCTTTACTACTAGAATTGTTGATGTGGAATATACAGAAAAGGTTAAATAATAAATAATAATAAATCCTAGAGTCTTGATATGAATGGGAAGTGTCCATAGAAATTCATAAGGCATTTTATTTAAAAAAATATTTTTTTCTAGTGCCATCTACTGAAAAGGTCTGGAAAACAGTCATCAATGCATCAGCAACAAGCGTTCCTTTGACCAAGATGTGGCTTTAAAATACCCTTCCCCACAGAAAGAAACCAGGACTTGAACTTCAAGAAAAGGCTGATTCTATGTCTATGGCAAAAAGAGTAAAAATGAGCCTTAGAAATTTTGTCACATCAGATATTGAAGAAGCAAGCAGCAGCTGCTAGGATCTTGTCAGAAAGACTCAGGAACCAAAGCAAAAATACTTCATTTCCCCAAAATGGGAATATTTGAGCTTCAAAAAGAATAAGAATTGCAGCTAACTGAAACACTTCAAATATGTTCAAATTCATAAGCTTATAACTATAGTAAAAAATCTAATCAGCTTTTGGAAGATGACAGGAAACTGATGTATTTTATGTTGGAAAACTGGTAAATAAATGGACAGAATCAAGCTGTGGTCTTGGTTCTTTCCATTTAACTAGTCTTTTCTACATGAACTGTACCACTGGCTAACTAAAGAGAACATAGGGGAAGCGTCTCTCATGGGGGAAGACTATTTCAATTAATAAATGAAAAAGAAATGCCAGAAGAAGCTTGTAATTGCCAATGAATTAATGGATCTAGGCATTGAGCATCCACAGCTGTTCATATCCCAAAAAGAGAGGCAACCAGACTTTACATGCCTCCTGAGAAAAGAATACACCAGCACTCATAGTCTTGCCAAAGGGATGGAGCAGAGTCTAAGTGAGTCTCTGAATCTATCTGCTAACTTGCAGGAAATGCAGAGGACAAAGAGTCATGTTGCAAGATGTCATGAGTATGCAATCAGCAAAATGCAGACTGCAGGAATGCTACAGGTTGGATGCCCTGGGAATGAACATAAATAAACTATAAGAAGATACTGGGACTAGAGGAAAAATCTATAGACTGAAACACACTTGGAACTGAAAAAGGATGAGCAAACCAAAAAAAACTATGTGTTCTAGGGAATTAAGGTCAGGGTGATGGTTACTCAGGGGACAGAGAAGGGAGGGTGTTGGTATTGGTACAAGATATGGAAAGGACTTCTGGGATAGGAGATATAGTTATATTTCTTGTCTTAGGTGGGAGAGAAAATATTTGTCTTATAATAACTCATAATGCTATATATTTGTGTAGTTTTCTGCATCTGTGCTTTGTTTTATAATAAAATGTTAAAAATAAAAATAATAATAACCAGTTGTCAATCTATTGCCAGAAAGATTTAATGAGTGGACAACTGGCTTTGGTTTACCTCAGCTGCCTCATTTTATAGTCCTGTGTTTCTACTTTTAATCTCTTATCTCTGACTTTCTATCTATGAAAAATAACTTCATATTCCTTGTGTCTCAATCTCTGGGCATGAAAAATACAAATATTAATTTTCCCAAAATTGTCTGTTAACAGCTTGGTGTAGGATTTCTAGGTTCCTAAAATTAATGTCACCTTGTTACTCGCATAGCGTTCATAGCACTTAAAAATGTAATACAAAGCTCACAAACTTGGGGCAGGTGGACTGAAAATCACAGTTTCTCTCTCAGTTTTTCTCTAATTTCTCCTCCTCAACTCTTGAGCCTACTACTCTTCTGCTTTTACTTAAGACCCATAAAACATTTAACTCCTACAAGATGACATTTTACACATGTGAGTGGAATACTACAGATATCAACGAGAGAGTATTTTATCTTGTTAAATTAATGCCTCTGTCTGAAAATGATACTCTAGCACTTAAGATTATGGATAGAAAGCCATAACAACTTGTAAGCAGTAAATCTCCCTTATAATTATTTGTTCTGCCTTTTCTTTGGGTAAGGGAGTGTAAATTTGCATAGGATAACGGTAATCTACCTCTTTTTTACTATCATTGCATGATTTAATCTTTTCAAGCCTTATTAATATGCCATATTTTCTCCAAAAAAAAAAGCTTTGTACTTCACTTGACCCCCATTTCTTTTTATAGTAGCTCAAAATTAGAGTCCCTTACAAATCAATTGCATTTGATCAAAGCTCAAAGAACTGGATTTTAGAACGAGCACAAGCTTCAAGTCAGACAGACCTGCATTTCATTTCCAGGTTCTGTATTTGCTTAGAGGAAAATTACTTTATCTCCATGGGCTTTAATTTCTTCATCTATAAAATGAAGACCATAAGACCAGTATCACAGGGTTGTCGTAAAAGTTAAAGGAGATAATGCATCTAAAATATTTGATACATTTCAGATACCCTTTAAATGATAGTTACTCTCCCTCACCTGTTAAGTATTATATTCTCAAGTTTATATTTTATGCTAGAGTGGATTTATTTCTGAAATAGTTACTGGGCAAGAAAATATTTTATTTGGCCAGGCATATTTGCAGTTTTTGGTTTTGTTATTGTTTTTTGAGTACAGTTGACACACAATGTTACATTAGTTTCAGGTGTACAACATAGTGATTCAACATCTCTATAAGTCATACTATCTTCACCACAAGTGTAGCTGCCATCTGTCACCATGCAATGTTATTACAATACCATTGACTATATTCCCTGTGCTGTGCCTTTTATTCCCGTAACTTATTCATTCCATGTCTGGAAGCCTGTATCTCCCACTCGCCTTCACCCATTTTGCGCCTCCCCCCCACCTCCCTCCCCTCTGGCTATAAATACAGAGAACAAACTGATGGTTGCCATGTTTGCAGTTTTAAATGACTTTAAACTTCTTCTTATCCTTATTTTCCCTCAAATTTATTTTGGTCAAAAAAAACACAGTGGGACTGTATCAAATATGCATTCAGGAATCTGCACCCTATATTCCTAAGTGATGGATTCTTGTCCTTATTTTAGATTGTCTCTTTTCAGACATTTATATGTTTAAATCTGCTATATTTGTGATCTGCTTGAGATTTGATAGCCTCTTTCTTTATTTGCTTTTAACTTAGTAAGTGCTGACAAATGGATAGCAAATAATCACATCTAAAAAAATGGTCTTTCCTGTTCCTGATGATCACAACTTCCTCTCATAATGTTGAAAATAGTGAGTCTTCACTTTGAACAGCACAGAAAAAGCCATTTTAAGTTCTACATCTCTAAGCACGTGGACCGCCCCCCACCCTCTGCCCACTACTGTCCCCCACTGCCCATTTTTCTGAAGTATGTAAGTCACAAGGGAAAGAAAAGAAGGCAAATAACATGATCTAGGAAACTAAGGAAGGATAGATTTTTTTTTTTTCAGTAAAAGTAACTGTGATACCTTTTAGCTATGGCCACATTTTCAACTTGGCATTGCCTCTGTAGTATGATTCCAGGGGTGGTAGAAAGAACCCTAAGCTCAATAACTCATCACATGTTTCCTTTCCTTTTCCAAAAAATTTTTTTGAGAGTTCCCGATGAATGTGAGAATCTATCCAAAGTTGAAGCTGACTCCCCCTGGCTGGAGTAAGTGTTTTGATGTTAGAAGTGGGATGTGATGAGTTTGGGGGTCAGAGGCATGATGGGGTACACCATCTCCAAGGCCCCAGCCCAAAGGAAAAGGAAGACATTTCAAATATTACTGAAAGGAAAAGACCAAAAGCCAACACTTTTCATCCATTTACAATCCTGTTGCAGACCATTAGGTGCTATTCTGAATCCCTGTTCATCCCACAAGTTGATGACCTTGTGAAGACATCAGGAAGATCCCTGTTGGCCAGCTTCTCTGCTTTCCTTTCAGTAGGAAAGTTTCTACTCTGTAACGATCATGATTTGAAATACTTATTTTTGGTGTGCATGAGAAAGGAAAGAGGGCTGAATTAAATATGACAAAATTGCCATCCTTGCTCTAGTAGACAACTACTCCAGAATTCTACATGTAAAAATGTAAATGTTTGCAAGGAGTCTCTTATTTTAAAAAATCCATTACTTTATGACTGTCAGCATATTTGAAAAATAAAGATCCTTTCCAATTTCTTTGAAGCTAACAGAATCTGTTTCTTAGTGATTGTGTCAGAGGTTTAAAAGCTGTTGCTCTCAGTTTTTTCCTTAACATTTAAGAATCTGTTCCTTTTTTGAGTCTGTCAAAGGCTTTTAACAAATTGGAATTTGTTGCTCATTCAGTTAGATTTTTTTTTCCCTTGGATGAACACGATACAACAAATCTGTTTTGGTGTCTTTAAAATCTGAGTTTTGGCTTATTAAAATAGTTAAATATTGGTTGCTCTCTTTAAGGCTTTGGGGTTGTTCTTTCAAAATAGAATTATTCTTGTGTTTGCCTTATGTGCCAGAGCATTGGTTTCATAACCAACTGGACCAACAGTTTCACATAATCAGATCCTTGGTTAATAAGGAATGACAAGCATATTGCACTCCTGGCACCCTCAGAACTATTATAATACAGTCAATGAATTGTTACTAAGGACACTGTCAAAATCTAATGGTTCTAAAGGAGGCTTTGGGGAACAAGAGAAAGAAAGCTATTTTGGATATTGTCAAATATAAATAAATTAGGACATTCTCATTTCCGTGGTTTGGATTTTATTTATAGTTTATCTAGTATAAACATCGAAATTTTTTTCTGTAGGATATGCATAATAAAAATGTTGCTAGTTGTATATCATCGATGAGTCACCTGAAGAATTATTATATTTAGCAAATACATATATAAATATAAATATAAATATAAAAAAAAATTATTATATTTAGCAAATACATATATATATATATAATTGTCTACTTGGAAATGTTCAAAAGTGCTTACAGACCATTACAAAAATCATCCTGGTTGAAATCCATTTACATAGTATTCATCTTTTAAAAATTATTTTACCTATTACTATTTTCAGCACTAAGTGCCTAGAAAAAATGATACTGACAGAAGAGTTCAGACAGGCTAGATTCTGCTAGAAACAGCTATTTTGCACATACAAAATGTTGTCTTCAAAATATAATCTCATAACCCTCCAAAACACCTCTAAAAGCCAGTAACTACACAATCTGAAATTAGGCTTAAGGGTTGGAGTTTAACCTCATAAACATTTAAGATCAAATTAAAGATTCTATCCTGTTACTCATCGGCATTTTATAGTTCAACCAATTTCAATTTCTAAAGGGCATTACAAAGTGATAAAATATTGTTTTCCACGTTAGATTCTTTTAAAGAAAGAACAGAGAAATATCAGCCTGCATGAATCATAAACAAATTCAATACATTACTATCATTGCCGCTGTTATTACTGATTATGATAAGCACAATATTCTCTTTGGAAATCAGAAAAAGCTAGATCTCTATTCAGTATCTCCCTCCTTCCTGCCAGAGTACTGAAATTCTGAGGCTATTATACTATATTATGCATAGATTAGCCATGGTAGTAAAATAAGTTGTATAATATCAATTTGTTTTGTCAAATAAATGACATGCCATCAGGTAGAGACATCTGGTTCCCACCTTGAATATAATGTGTTATCACTTTAGTGCAATCAATTGAAATATTGTGCCTCAAATGATACTACTCATCATTTGCTTGAATTGCTTAAAAATATTCTAAAAATAATTGCAACAATTACCTCATAATCATCTGTCAAATAGTTAGTGCACTGTAGATGTAATAAGAAAGAATTCAAGACATGTGTTCCAATATTTGAAAGAAAAAAAGTCAAATTCCCAGTTAAATTATTATTCATGAATTTAAAGCACTGCGATCTCTAATTCTTCTTTCTGTCTTAACACTCTGGCCCCTAAAACAAGCTGATCTCTGTGTCTGGAGTACCTTCTCTCAACTGTTACTATTACCAGGTTAGGTTTTTTTGTTTTTGTTTTTTTTCTCTTTTTTCCTTTTGATTTTCTTTAGTCATATTAATTGTAAATCTTTGCCTATTTTCTTTTTTCCTCAGCCCAAATGTTTCTTGAGGGATAGCATTTAATTCATCTTTGGAAATCCAGGGTTCCCAAAATATACTAGATCTTTGTAGGAACTTAATAAATGCTTGTGCAAAGAGTATTATGTAGCACTAATTGAGGAAAGCAGCAAGCACATGAGACATCGTCAGGGTAGGGTATGAAGGATGAAAAAAAAGTGTTGAATAGGATAGATATTCAAAAGAAAGAGCAGTTTTCATAGCAAATTATGTATAGTAGTAGGAGGTAAATAATAACAATAGCTAATCATAGTTGGCAGTAGCTATTACTGTACACCATGCATTATGTGATATCCCATTTGACCCCCACAACAAGCCACGAAGTGCCTACCATTATTACCTCACTTTATATATGAGACACCTAAATCACAGAGAGTGTAAGCAAAGTTCAAGGATTTAAGCATGTATACTTGAGAGAACACAATTGGCCCAAATACGAAATATCAGAGGAGGAAATAATTTGGATCAATATCTTAACTATTTCATTATTTCATAGAGAGTTTTTGCATTAAAACAACCAATTTCAAAGGACTCATCTATATTTAAACACAAATGATGTTAAACCTTATATATAATGTTTACGCAATAACAATCTCTTTTTAAAGAGTAGGTATTTTAAAACGGATATAAGAAATAAAGAAGCATAAAATTTAAATTTAACTACTTCACAATTTGGCCTAGGACTAACATTGACTTCTACTAGACAGGAATGACCTATTACCATAGCCACCAAGGTACTTGGAGGATAACAGAAGTCATTTGAAACAGTGACTCAATTACCTTGTGGCCAGAACTTCTAGCACTTCTGAGGCACCATATGTATTCTTAAAAAAATGGCAGAAATGGGAGAAACGGTGCTTTAATCAAGTAATCAACCTGCCAAATGTTCAAAATTATATGTGAGTTTCTTAGAAAAGGGCAGGGAAAAAATAATAGAAAGGTTTTTTAACTAATTATTTATTTTTTATTATGTTATGGAAACATGCAAAGGTGTGAAATATCAATTTATGATAACACTGTGACTCCTGCCATTCAAATGTATTTTAAAGGGTTACAGTGAAAACTATAAGATTAGCAAATAACAATATATGTGAACTTTCTGAAAAAATATTAGGATAGTATTTTCCAGGGTAAAAATATAGTTTTGGACATCCTGTTATGCCTCCCTAACCCTGAAATTATGTTTGGCCTTGACTAAATCATATAATATTTTCTGTAGTTTAGTTCCCCTAGAGAAATGTACCTATTTTTCGGGGAGGCAGGTGAGTATAGATTTAAGAATTAAAAGGTAAAAAAATACTGGCAAAGCATTATTCTTACTTTAATGTGTTCAACCAAAAAAAAAAAAAAAGTCAATTAGAAAAGCAATCAAGTTATTGAAATCTCAGGGAAAGACATTATGGACATTATTTTTTCTCCCATGAGTTTAAGCTGAATTGAAATGGAACATTTGGTTGTACAGAAATTATAGCCTGTTCTTTATGAGTTGTATGCTTTGATTCAGAGTGAAAGTCAGGGTCAACATTTCAGATGCTGTGTTTTTTGGAAGAATTATTACTTTTAAATACCGGATTAAAAAAAAAAAAAAAAAGACAAATCCCCAGCCTCATCCAGTCAGACTTTCTCTTTCTGGCTGCATAAGACAGAACAAGAACCCAGGCAATGGGAGAAAATAATTTTTTTTCAGTTCCCCTTCCCAGGTTCCCTGATGTTTTGAGACTGAGTGTTAGCCAGCTGTCTCTAAAATCATGACCCCCATTTGGGCTCTGTAGGTGACTGAAGGCAAAATGGCTTTCTGGCTAGGCAGAGTATACAAAGATACCAAAAGCCTACACAAATTGTTTGTTGTTGTTCTCTGCCCTCTTAACCAAAGGGCTGGAGTTAATCAAACTGATTTGAAGTAGGGTTGGAGAGGTTCTCATATTTTTGAAAACCTGGGCTTTGACAAAATTAACATGGATAAGACCTAAAATAAATGAGTTAAATTTCTTAGCCCCTTTAAATCATTTGTCAAAATGGATTTTTTAAAAAATCATTTGTAAATCACAATTCATTTCTATCATCATACCTTGTACTTACAAATTGAAGACATATGGAAATAATTAAATAATATTAGAATCAAAAGAAAAACTGATGTAAACATTTCATAATATTTAGGGAATTTATCCCAAAGCAATCTAATAACTAAAAATTGATGTATTTTGGAATTTACATGTAGATCACATGGCTTATTCAGTAAGAGTTGTACTAGAACCATGGGCACATTCTCTAGGCTTGTTTATCTAGAAACTAAAATTAATATCTGTTTAAAAGAAAGCAGGTGTGAGATGGTACATTTAAAAAAAATTTTTTTAAAGATTTTATTTATTTATTTCAGAGAGAGAATGAGAGATAGAGAGCACGAGAGGGAAGACTGTCAGAGGGAGAAGCAGACTCCCTGCTGAGCAGGAAGCCCGATGTGGGACTCAATCCCAGGACTCCAGGATCATGATCTGAGCCGAAGGCAGTGGCTTAACCAACTGAGCCCCCCAGGCGCCCTTAAAAATATTTTTAAAAATAGCGAATTTGAATAACTAAAGGGTTTAATGGCAATTTTATTATCACTAGGGTCCTACTCAAACAGATTAAGATTTATAAATCTTGAGCTATCCTGCTCACTTGTGGGAAGGCTGTAATATTACACAACATTTGCCTTTTCAGATCACTGAAACAGTGAAGTGGATTCAAGTTGTCTGCCTCATGCCTCAAGGGGAAATTATGTCTGGACATAATTCTTTTGTGTCTCGTCTGGTGTAAATTTGTTATAGTACAAATTGTGAAGATGTACTAAAGTGGTGTTCAGGGATTTGTCCAATTAATGATTCCCGTTATTATCCTTGGGCTAATAAAATGGACTCTGTTGTATTATGAGTGACTAGCAAGACCCAAGTCAGGTAATTTTAGATTTTAAGTTAGCCTTCACCCATCTAAAACCTTGCTAAGAGCATCCAGCCAAAAGCTGGTATCTAGTATTGAACTCAGTCCCGAATCTTTCTCTTATCAATGAATTTTGGGTACTGAATTGGAAAAGTCCTAAAAATGCATTAAAAATTAAGTTAACACACTCTCAACCAACTGTCAGCCAGTGCTTCCAGCTGGAGCGTTTATGATGCAATAAAATTAGAACGTTGAGAAGAAAGCACACTCGACACAAATGTACAGGATTTGAAAGTCAGACTTTACATTTCAAAGTTTTTGATATTTCAGTTGAGCTTCTGCTGTGTATGCCCACAAAAGGACACTTTCGAGTCACAGAGGAATGTTCTGCTAGATGTAAAATCTTTTGTGCTCCGTCTCCCAGAGACAGGAGAACTTAGGGAGCTTTGCTGGAGACCATGGTGCTCTGACGCACTTAGGACGACTTAGCAAACATAGCAAACCTTGGAAATTGTTTAAAATCCACCTTTTCATCTATAGAAACACTAAGAAACAGAAAACTTTTTCAAAAATGATATACTGGGGGAAAATCCGGTACTCTCCTTAAAAATGGCTTTAGTAATTCTATAGATGGTCCTGATGCTAGCATGAATGATGATATTGTTGATGATGATGGGAGCAGTTCTTACATACTCAGTGAACTTCGGCTATGTACTTCACATGCATTACTCAGTCCTCATAAAAACTCTACAGTAGCCACCCTTGTTACCTTGGGCGCCTACAGAAAAGAACCCTGAAGTTCAGAGGTGGTAGATAAACAGACAAGGTCACAGCAGGCATAGGGCTGAGCCCAGTTAGGAGCTCAGGTATGCCTTACTACAGTTTTTATCCTTTTTTTTCCCCCCTCAGTTTTTACCCTTAATCATCCTACCATCTTATATAATAGAAGATGTTCAAACTCCTCCAAAAAATATACGATCTGGTATCTCTGTAAAATGTTTTTATTCCTACAGCCTTCAGAGTTCTTAATAAACTCTCTGCCTCTAATTGCTTTCACCCACAGAGAAGTCATGTCAGCCACCATCAAAATGCAGCTGCCTGTAGGAATGAAGAGGCTGGGAATAACGCTTGTCCACATAGGAAATAAAAACTACTTAAAATCGCCTCTCATACTTAAGAAGGTAATAACCCCAGTTAGAGGTTGTTCTGGTCATTTAAACCAGCATTTTATTTTTTACATTGTGTGTTACTGAGACCTTTAATGAGCACAGTTGGAGTGGGGAAGCTTTCTATTTCTGAAAGCCAAGGAACATCTCCAGTTTCATGGTGTTCCCTCACAGTACATGAGCATGTGCATTCACTTAAGCCCAAGGACACAACTTATTAACACATCTCTTGACAGTCCATATTTTTCCCTTAAGAGGTTTTGCATTTACAGAACGTTTTCTCCTTGCATTTGGAACTCAAAGGAAGAGTATCCAAATCTATGTGACTATAAAACATCTAATTGATTTTATGTTTGTTTAAGAATTTTTAATCTTGGCTGTGAATTTCGGGTTACATTTGGTACTCCTTTAGATTTAAAAGAGCAAGCAGAGAATGCATAAATTCAAAAAAGGTAAAAAGAACTAAGATTATTAACCTTTAATGGAGAAGGCTTTGACATCCGTTGGTAACAGCCAAATTTAGATATCATTCGGCTTAAAACAGAAGGACACGAGGGGCGCCTGGGTGGCTCAGTTGGTTAAGCGACTGCCTTCGGCTCAGGCCATGATCCTGGAGTCCCGGGATCGAGTCCCGCATCAGGCTCCCTGCTCAACGGGGAGTCTGCTTCTCCCTCTGACCCCCATGATCTCTCTCTCTCTTATCTCATTCTCTCTCTCAAATAAATAAAATCTTTAACAAAAAACAAACAAACAAACAAAAAAACAAAACAGAAGGACACGAATTAGTCTTGACCAGTAAACTATGTAGCTTGCACCCAACCGTCATAAAAACATAATTTAAAGAATTTAAAAATGTATAAAGAAATGCTTCACTTTTAAAGTCATCACTTACTTCATTTAATTCCATTAAAGAAACATTGATCAAGCACATCTACCATATCGAAGGAACAAAAGTCAGCTCTGTGAGGGTCCAAAGGTGAACAGGCTTAAACTTTATGTAAAGAAGGTGATGTTCAAAGAGAGGAGATGGGGCTTGGGTATAAATAGGTTTGACATAAAAAAAATATGTAATACGTATTCAAAAGAGGTAAAAGATAAGATGGGATACAGTAGAAGTAGATAAGTGATATGATCTGAAACATCTGACCTCACCTCCTCCCCCACTCTCCCCTTCACTCGTTCTGCTCTGGCCAGACTAACCTCCTTCTGGTTTCTTGAATCAACAGATACTCTTCAGTCTTGGGGTTTTTGCACTTGCTTTCTTCCCTGCCCAGATATATCAAGTCTTGCTCTCTCATTTTCATCTGAACTTTCCTCAAATGTTTCTCAGTGACACCTTCCCTCATTGCCCTATTTAAAGTGACAACCTCCCTCTCCACTTCCCGTTGTCCTTGCCTACCTCATTTTTCTTCTTAGCTCTTACTTTCAAACATAGAATAATATTTTCTAACTTACCTATTATCTGTCTCCTTCCTACCATCTATGAGCCACAGTAATTTGTTTACTATTAATTTATTAGAGCTTGGAATAGTTCTTAGCATATAGTAGGCACTCAACAGTTATTTGTTAAATAAATACAAGCATTGACTAGTTTAGGGTGAGGATCTTTAAGACAAAATAATTTAAAAATTTAGGATAGTAACTACAGTGGTATCAGGGTCCAGAGAAAGTCTTGGTTTACTAAAACCAAGGTAGGTTTTAACATATTTGAAGGCCAAGGAATATGGAGGAACCAGAGAAAGGAAACCAGAGAAAGAAAAAAAGAACTGAGAAAAAAAAAATTGAAGATAGGGCGCCTGGGCGGCTCAGCTGGTTAAGCGACTGCCTTCGGCTCAGGTCATGATCCTGGAGTCCCGGGATCGAGTCCCACGTCGGGCTCCCTGCTCAGCAGGGAGTCTGCTTCTCCCTCTGACCCTCCCTTCTCTCATCTGCTCTCTCTCTCTCTCTCATTCTCGCTCTCTCAAATAAATAAATAAAATCTTTAAAAAAAAAGAAAAAAATTGAAGATCAAAGTCTTGAAAGAATTGCCGGACACAGGCTTAGAGGCATAATTAGAGCAATTAGCTTCCAATAGGGGAACACCTCATCCTTTAAGACAAGATCAAAGGAAAGCGGAGAGCTAGGTGAGAATAAAAAAGAAACTTGTAAATGTGAGCAGAGTGGAACTGAGGAAACTGACTTTTTCCAGGGCTATTGGCTGAGAATGAAGCATGCAGGGGCAGAAACTGAGGGCTTCTGGGATGGTAAAAGGTTAGAAGAGCTGTTCAATAGAGTGCAAAAGAGAATTACTGGTGATAAGTAGAATGTCTTTGATGAGTAGTGAGTATTTGACTGCCAGTACATAATATGCACTATAGAGCAGTTAATCAGCCACCTGATGTGTAGCCCCTACCATCCTTGAGAAAGTCCAGACAAAGAATACGGTCAGTGTCATCCAGGCCGAGGGACAGGAAGATCAGAGTGGCAGAATGTCAGCTGGGACAGCCATGAAGTAAAAAGAGGTGAGTATATGTTTAGAATCACCTAATATTTAGCACATAGTGTGGAAAGGCATGGTAGGCACCCAATATAGGATGTTCTTATGTTGTTGCTACACTTTAAGTAATCATGAAGATGAAAGAATCAAGGCTAGATTCAGTGACAGAGAGTAGTGGGGCACTAATATGCTGAAACTTGTCATTAAAGTTCCGTGTAGCCCTAATAATCCATAAGGTTCCAAATATGCCTTAATTTCATCATCTACAAAATATAGATATTAGTACCTATCACATATATTTATTGTGGTGATTAAATAAAATGCACATATTTTATTTAAAATATTTTATATACTTATTTGAGACAGAGATAGCGAGAGAGAGACAGCAGGAGCGGGAAGGAGGCGGAGAAGCAGACTCCCCGCTGAGCAGGGAGCCAGATGCTGGGCTCCATCCCAGGGCCATGAGATCATGACCTGAGCCGAAGGCAGATGCTTAACAGACTGAGCCACCCAGGGGCCCCAATGATTAAATAAAATTCATTTTGATCCCAGGGACAAAAAAAAAATTATTTGAAGAGGAATTAAAAACTGATATAAATTTAAGATAAAGTATCTAAAATAACATCTAGCTTAGAATAAGCACAGTATAAGTGTTGGCTTTAAGGAGTAATAATGTGATGGTGAAGTGCTGAGAATCTTTTCACCTAAAAGGTATTGGTTCCTTGTTGGTGGTGATTGAGCAAAATCCTGAAAACCAAACCTCCTGATCCAGCGGTTATTAGCATGTTCTCCACCTCGTAAAATAACTGATAGATAAGATGGTAACTCTCTGTAACAGTGGTTCACTAAGGCAGAAATTCTTAACTGCTTATGTAGAAGGCGAAGTGATGGTCACAACACTAGTATGACTGGAGACAAGGGAATATGGGCATGTGTGTGTGTATGCGCACGTCTGCACGCGCTTATGTGTGTCTGTAATGGAGACATGTTATTTTCCTTAACTCACAATGGGGTTGTGTCCCAATAAACCCATCACAAGTTGAAAGTATTGTAAGCTGAAAATGCATCTAATACACCTAACCTACCAAACAACATAGCTTAGCTTAGCCTACCTTAAATGTGCTCAGAACACTTCTATTACCCTACATTTGGGCAAAATCATCTAATGCAAAGCCTATTTTACAGTAAAGTGTTGAATAGCTAGTGTAATTTATTGAATACTGTACTGAAAGTGAAAAAAAGAAAAGAATAGCTGCATGGGTACAGAGTGGTTGTAAGTGTATTAGTTGTCTACCCCTGTGATCACATGGCTGACTGGAATCCCCAGCTCACTGTGCCACTGCCCAGCATCATGAGAGTATGGCACACATATCACTAGCCAGGGAAGAGATCACAATTCAAAATTCGAAGTACGGTTTCTACTGAATGTGTATTGCTTTTGCACTACTGTAAAGTCAAACCATTTTAAGTTGGGAACCGTCTGTATAAGTAGCAGCTTTGCATATTATAATAATATCTTAGCTAGTCTTCTTGTGTTTTTCTTGTTTTTTCTAAGATTGATTCTCTATTTTGATCTCTATTCATGCTTATATTTTTAGCACCCAAACGAGTGTATTTTTATTACTGTGTGTATATACATGTGTGCACATTTAAATGCATAACATATACCTAATAAATATTTATTACGTGAATAAATGGTTTCTCAAATTAGCTGCCTAAAAGCTATGGCATCATTCTGCAGTCTGAATTTTCTGTGGCTATTTCTTATCTATACAGAATACACTTTGAGCTCCTAACCCTGGAATTCAAGGCCCACCACATTCTGCCCCTAACTTTTCTTGCAGACTTTACTCCAGCCAATGGACCTATTTATAATTTTCCCAACATGTCAAGGCATACCCTATCTCTGAGCTTTTGTTTTTCTCATTGTCTGTGTTTAGGATACATTTTTGCCTGGTTTATTTACTTACTGCTGACTCTATTCAAGCCCTTCCTTCCTTCTCTATTTGCCCCAACCTTAGATAACCTCCCTCTGAATGTCTGTTGAACTTAAAATCTGTATCCTCTCTGACTGCTCAATACATAACAGATGCCCCAAAGTGCATATTACTACTAAAATTATGAGGGCATATAGTTTGGTCATTCAACATAGATGTTGAAGGGATGTAGCGGGGTCATCTGAGAATGAATTTTGGAGACAATTCACCCTTGTGCACATGCATGACCATCAAGCAAAAAAGATAATGAGACAAAAAAAGAATGAATAGGTACACCCTTGAAAGCCAGTTGCTCAGAATTAATTCAATAAATCCTTTACAGACTCTATAGCACTAAAATGACTATGGGGACCACCACAGTCATTTGAAACATAAACAATGTTAACCTGTAAAATAACACCCACGTAGATGATAAAATTAGACTAGTTTACTTCTAGATTTTTTGACCAAAATTCTGGTAAGTTCAGAATTGTCTATTTTTCTTCCTTTTGATTTGTTGATGACCCGTGCCTACTGTCCATCCTTTGGTACTGATATTATGGAGAAGCTTGCAATAGAACTGCATGAAGTGTCATCATAAACCAGTATTTCCATATACATAACTCAGAAAGTACAAGCATGTTAGCACTGTTACCCATTAATATTTGGAAAAAGATACACTTTGATTTGGATTTTTTTTTTAGAATGAAGATCACATACTTAGAAGCCTTCCAAGCAGGTAACGTGACAATAGGGAGCGAGGAGAGCAGGTAGAGAACACATACATTGTGGAAAGCTATGGACTGGTGTCAGGGATTCTGGCAAACACTGGCCAGAACTGCTCTTTTAGAGATACTGTTACTTAGCTCCAGCCAATTTGGTCATTTGAGAATGCAGGCCTAGTATAGCAACATCTTCCTAGTAACTGGGAGAAGTTGGGACCTTGACTTTTTAATCTGACAATTGAAGATTTTAAAAGTTGACATGAATTCATCTAAAATATTATGGCTCAAACCAAACACATCTCTGGCCCTTGTAAGGCTTGTACACCACCATTTTGCAATTTTTGCTTTTGATCCCTATGATGATCTTCTTCGGTGTCACTTCAATTCAATAACCATATAAAAAACTTACCTGTAAGATGTTAAAAATAACCATTATGCTTTTCATAATACATTTTCACATGGTTGGAAAAAAACCTTATCTAAAAATAACAGGAAAAGCTTGAAAACCAAGAGGCAAGGAGCAGGAGTTTTTAAAGGGAAATGTAGATTGTGTGTGATATTCTTGCCCCTATTTCATTCAGTGTATGCCCTCTGGGTTGAATATTTTCCTAAAGCAATAATCCAGATGTCAGCTCTGGGTCTTCTGTATCAGCAGAGATTTTGAGAGGTATTATATTTTTAGAACTCTTGCACTAGGGCTGCTATTGCTACCATTAATCTGTTAGTCTCTGCCTTTGCCAGGAAGGTACTATGAAAATAATCTCTGAACGGCAATACCTTGATAGAGTATAAATGGGAGAAACAGGGAAACGCGTTATACAATGCAAAAGCTTCTGCAACGCGCGTTGCTCAGCAAAAGTCACAAAATATTGCCCCACTTCCACCTACATCCTGCATTTTCAGTAACAGATTTCAAGGGGAATTCAGTTCACATTATTTTCATTAGAAAATTGACTTTGGAGCTATTGTGTGCCCATGCAACCTCGAAAGAACTTTTCCTAATGACCAAAAGTCATGTTTCTCTTCAGTAGTTACCATAACTCAAAAATTGGAAAGGGTAAAACATGCTCTTAGTTTATAAGTCAAATGGCCAGAGTAAGTTCTGAACGCTTCACACAGTAAATGTTTTTTTGTTCCCTCAAAGAAAGAGCACACAGCAGAAGCCTCAGTTCCTGCAGCGAAGCAGGTTTGCAATAGCTATTACCTTCAAAAGGAGAGGGAGAGGGAAAAGAAAGCCAAGGAACCAAAACAAATACACAAACCCCAGCTAAAGGCGATAAATATGAAAGGCTCAATATGGAAAATAAACAGTTTGTAAATACGAAAGCCTCAAGAGCCCCGAGATGACAAAAGGAGAGCAGTTCCCTCACCCCCTTTACCCATCGGCCATTGTCCCTTTTTCATTGTTGTGCATTTAGGATGTTGCCTTTTCTCTGCAAAGTTTCACAGCAGGACCTGAGTACTTTGATCAAAGGGTATTTGTCCTCCTGTACAAGACTTACCACTCAGCACTTTAACTGGCTCAACTTTTTACTCTATTAGGGCTTTTCCCATCGTAATTTTAGCCTTTGGCTTGTTTGGCATCTTGAGAATTAAAAATCAAAGTGAACCATTTCAATGCTAGCTGAACAAAAGCGGATTTGGAGAATCACAGAAAAATGCTTTTGTGCCACACACTCTTTGCCCTCGGTCCTAAGTGTACAAGTTGGTGTTCTTCGTGAGAATGCCTCCTATTTCATTTCATGAGCAGTCTCCACATGCCACCTCCGCCCCGCTCAGGACCGCCATTCTTTTGCACTGGCAAAGGGCTCCACAAACGTCCTTCTCTGCAGGGCTCTCCACTAACTCTCCTCTTGCTTTTGATGAGCTAGGAACTGTCTTTTCGCTGCATACGGGAACAGTGGTTGTGACAAAATTACTCGACTGCACTCAGAATGGTTTAAAATAATAAAAATTTGAAATAGACAACTGTCAGAGTGATTTTAAAACAAAGGAGAACGATTAAATGAACAAATCATTCTCGAAAGGTTTTTTGAAATAGATTATACTTTCTAAGACGTCTGTATTGGTATTTTATTCTGCACAGACACTTGAATATTGCTGTTCTACTAATTTGCTTGCTATCAGTTTTCAACACGTATGATTTAAAGGACCATTTAAAAAGTAGTAGAAGCTGACTTAGGTTTTTACATTTCAAGCTTCACTTATCAGAACAATTCACTGAACTGTTCTAGGCAGAAGGAAGATCTTTCCTACTTTATTTAAAGTAAAGGGGAGGGCACCTGGGTGGCTCAGTCGCTGGGCGCCTGCCTTCAGCTTGGGTCGTGGTCCCAGGGTTCTGGGATCGAGTCCCACATCCAGCTCCCTGCTCAGCAGGAAGCCTGCTTCTCCCTCTCTCACTCCCCCTGCTTGTGTTCCTGCTCTCGCACTCTCTCTCTCTGTGTCAAATAAATAAATAAAATGTTAAAAAGAAAAAAAAATAAAGTAAAGGGGAAAATATACACTTATATTTGATGGTGAAATGCCAGTTGAATGCTGCTGTTGCAACATGTAGCTACCTGGCTATAATCTCTCTCTTTTTTCAGCATTTGGAAGGAAAGATGTGTATAGAGTTCAAGTAACTGAGGGGGTTGGAATGACAATTCCTTATGACTGGATAAAGTAGTCATAGATAAGACATTCACTGTCAAGAGAAGAAATAAGATGGAAATTTCCGATTTTACCAGTTGAAAGAGAATGACTGGGAAGGCAAATCTGGTTACAAAGAAGTACAAAGCTAACTGCTGCGTGAGCCAGCAAGTCTCTGAAGGCAGAAGACATGCCTTGGGGCTGGTAGCTCTGGGCAAAATTGATGGCATTTTGATCCCCAAATGCACCGAGCACTTAAAACCTTATGTTAGCATTGAAAGTGAGCTCATTCCCAAGTAGAAATGGAGGTGAGTTAGAAAGGAGCTTTATAATCCAGCATGAGGTTAAAAGCAGAATTATATAAAATTATTCATACTTGTTTAGTGACTATTCATAAAATCAAATACATCAGTTAGTGAACATAACTAAAAATGGAAAGAATATATATAAGCATTACGTTATGCTTGAATGTGGCGTTTTAATTCTGACGTGGTATTATTGAACAACAACATTATATAGTTAATTTCTTAAGTACGGATTAAAGTAGAAAATGTAAATGTGAGCCTAACATCTAATGAACCATGACTATAGCATGACATAGCACTCTTCTAATATTTAGGGTCAGAATATCTGAATTCTGTATCACTATTCCTTTTACTAAGTATCCACTTATGTCTGAGGAGTTCTACCTTATTGGAGCCTAAAATGTTAAGTCAGAGCCAGCAGGCTCCCAGCTGGGGGTGAGGGGGTTCTAGTTCTTGCTGCCTCTGACAGATGGGAGTATGGCAGGGTGCTTCCAGAACAGGACTTCTCCTTGAGATGAACTTTGCAGGGAACAACTGGTCACTGACACTCGTATCAGTTAATTGTCCAAACTTAAGTTGCAAGGACGCTGCAGAGGGATAGCCAGCTAGTGTGAAGTTGAAAGACTAAATAAAGCAAAAGAGCAGTGAGGGAAGAAAAAAAGGTAGGCATTAAGCTGACATAGAAGGTACATTAGTACTGCCAGTCAAAATCATATAATATCACTCCTGACCCTTCTAAATTTTCACTGAAGGATCTTGGAGGAGTGACCCACATCACCATGCTAGACTTCTTTAGAAATTTCTGTTTAAAAATTTAAGATCCATAGAAGTACTCTACAACAGGGGGTCAGAAAACTTTTTTCCTATAAAGAGCCAGATAGCAAATATTTTACCTGCTGGGGTCCACATGTTTTCTGTTTCAGCTGCTGAACTCTGCCATTGTAGTGCAAACACAGCAATAGATGATATATAAGATAAATGAGCCTAGCTGTATTCCAATAAAACTTTCTTTAGAGACACTGAAATGTGAACGTTATATAATTCTACATTATATAAACTATTATTCTTAAAATTGTCTTTTTTTCAACCATTTAAAAATATAAATGCATTCTTAGTCTTTGGGTTATATAAAAAAGAGGCCATAAGACAAATATGGCCCATGAGCCAAAGTTTGCTGACCCCTGTTTTAAAGTTATGTCAGTCAAGACAGCTTTATTTTAAATGTCATGATAATAATGACAATGTCTATAACAACAGGATGTGCAAAATGTATTACAATTTACTGTGGGCTTTCAATTCCATCATTTCATCTTTACAAAGGTTTTATGAAATCAGTTGGTGTGGTAGATTGATCACATATGGTCCCATACAGGTTACATGAGAATTCTTCAGTTCTCCCTGTATCCATGCCCATTGCCATGACTTTGAAGCTCCTTACAGCAAGAATTTGAAGTACATTCCACTGACCTTTATTCCGAGTTCAGCCATGTGACCTACTTTGGCCAATTAGGTATGTTATCAATTGTAACACAAACAGAAACTTGTTTATACTTGGTGCTTATCCTTAGTGTTACTATGAGAACATGCTGGAGGTAACCCGTTGAAAAATAAAAAGCATAAAGCTGATAACAAATCAAAAAAGAACTAAAGAAATAGATATACCATGTTCACGGATAGAAAGATTCAGTATTGTCAAGATGCCAGTTCTTTCAAATTTGACCTATAGATTAAATGTAATCCCAATCAAAATACCAGCAAATAATTTTGTGGATTTAACAAATGGATTATAAAGTTTACATGGAGAAGCAAGACACCCAGAATAGCCAACATAATATTAAAGGAAAAGAACAAAGCTGAAGGACTGACACTACTTGACTTCAAGACCTACTATAAAGCTACAGTAATTCAAACCAATATGTATTGGTGGGAAAAAAAAAAAGATGAATAGATTAATGGAACAGAATAGAGAGCCCAGAAATAGACCCACATAAATATGGTCAACTCATCTTTGATAAAAGCATAAAGACAATGCAATGGAACAAAGTCTTTTCTTTTCTTTTTTTAAATTTTTTTAAAGATTTTATTTATTTATTTGAGAGAGAGAGAATGAGAGACAGAGAGCATGAGAGGGAAGAGGGTCGGGGGAGAAGCAGACCCCCCGCTGAGCAGGGAGCCCAATGTGGGACTCGATCTCGGGACTCCAGGATCATGACCTGAGCCGAAGGCAGTCGCTCAACCAACTGAGCCACCCAGGCGCCCAAAGACAGTCTTTTCAACAAATGATGCTGGAACAACTGGACATCCATATGCAAAAAAGTAAATCTAGACACAGACCTTAAACCTTTCACAAAGATTAACTCAAAATTGACCACAGACCTAAACGTAAAATGCAAAACTATAACACTCTTAGAAAATAACATAGGAGAAAATCTATCTGCGAAAAAGTTGATAAACTAGACTTTATTTAAACAAAAAATTCTGCTCTGTGAAAGGCAATGTTAAGAGAATGAAAAGAGAAGTCACAGACTGGGACAAAATATTTGCAGAAGACACATATGATACAGGATTGTTACCCAAAATATACAAAGAACTCTTAAAATTAATTAATTAATTAATTAATGTATTTATTTATTTTTAAGTAATCTCTACACCCAATGTAGGGCTCGAACTCACAACCCCAGGGTCAAGAAATGGAGTTCTTAAAAGTCAACAATAAGAGGGCGCCTGGGTGGCTCAGTTGGTTAAGCGACTGCCTTCGGCTCGGGTCATGATCCTGGAGTCCTGGGATCGAGTCCCACATCAGGCTCCCTGCTGAGCAGGGAGCCTGCTTCTCCCTCTGACCCTCCCCCCTCTCATGTACTCTCTCTCTCTCTCTCTCATTCTCGCTCTCTCAAATAAATAAATAAATCTTTAAAAAAAAAAGTCAACAATAAGAAAACTCCAAGATCAAGAGTTGAAACTCTTAAAAGTCAACAATAAGAAAACAAATTAGAAAAATGGGCCAGAGACCTTAACAGACACCTCAAAGAAGGTATACAGATGGCAAATAAGTATATGGAAAGATGCTCTACATCATATGTCATTAGGGAAATGCAGAATAAAACAACAATGAGATACCACTACATACCTATTAGAATGGCCACAGTTTGGAATACTGGTAACACTGAATGCTGGTGAGGATGTGGAGCAACAGGAACTCTTGTTCATTGTTGGTGAGAATGCAAAATGGTACAGCCACTTTAGAAGACAGTTTAGCGGTTTCATATATATACATAAGTACATGTATATATATATTTAAAGATTTATTTATTTTAGAGAGAGAGACAGTGAGCAGGGGGAGGGGCAGAGGAAGGGAATCTTCTGGCAGACTCCCTGCTGAGCACAGAGCCTAATGCAGGGCTCAATCCCATGACCCTGAGATCATGACCTGAGCCAAAACCAAGAGTCAGACATTTAACTGACTGAGCCACCGGGCAACTAAACATAATCTTACATATGACCCAGCAATTGTGCTTCTTGGTATTTACCCAAAGGTGTTGAAAACTTATCTCCACAAAAAACCTTGACACAGATATTTATAGCAGCTTTATTCGTAATTGCCAAAACTTGGAAGCAATCAAGTTTTCTCTCAGTAGGTGAATGAATAAATAAATGTTATTACATCTAGATATGGAATATTATTCAGCACTAAAAAGAAATAATCTCTCAAGCCATGAAAAGACATGGAGGAAACTTAAATGCATATTACTAAGTGAAAGAAGCCAATCCAAGAGGTTACATAGTGTATGATTCCAACTATACAACATTCTGGAGAAGGCAAAGCTATGGAGACAATAAAAAGATCAGTGGTTACCAGGATGGGAGTGGGGGTAAAGATGAATAGGCAGAGCACAGAGGATTTTTAGGGCAGTGGCAATACTCTGTATGATATTATAATAATGGATATATGTCATTATACATTTGTTGTCCAAACTCATAGCATATATCACACCAAGAGTGAATTCTTAGGCAAAGTACAGTCTATGAATGATTATGATGTATCAGTGTAGGTCCATCCATCATTGGTAAAAAATATACTATTTTGGTGAGTGGTATTGATAATGGGGAGGCTGTGCATGTGTGGGGGGTAGGGGAGGATATATGGGAAATCTCTGTGCTTTCCTTTCAATGTTGCTGTGAACATAAAACTGCTCTAACAATATAAAGTTCTAAAACACACACACGCTCTGTCTCTGTCTCTGTCTCTGTCTCTGTCTCTCTCTCTCTCTCACACACACACACACACACAGCAGAGTTAATACTCCCATAGCCCCACCCAAGGCCATCCAAATCAGTCAATAGCCAGGCAACAATAGATATGAGAGAATACCCAGCCAAGGTCAGCAGAATCATCTTGCTAACTCATAACTCATCTCAGATGCATGAGTAAGCTCAGCCAAGATCAGCTGACCCTTGCTTATTTGTGAACTGTTTATAATTGTATGCAATTTAAATTTTGTGGCTGTTTATTACATGACATTACTGTGGCAATACATAACTGATGTAATGGGATGGTAATTTTGTCTGTTTTACAAAGGATAAAATTTAGCTGGGTTTTAAGTAGGATTTGTGAAAAATTCTAAAATTCTGTAATTAAGAATAATCTCTGAGAATTCTGTCAGAGCTTATAATTCTGAATTTCCCAGAGGCATGTAGTTAGTAATTGGCACAGCTAGAATCAGAACTGAGGTTCTTTTATTGAAATCTAAATTCAAAGAAATACAAAAACTAATATGATGCAAGAGACAAGCATGTTGACTAGAAGAATATACAATGAGGCAATTTAAGAGATCTAAAATTATTTCATAAATAAAGATCTATGTTTGCATTTAATGGATTTATAAATTTTTTTTCAAAGAAACTGTACAGTCTTATTTACCTATACATACTCTAGTATAAGAGATAAAAATCTAATTCAATTATTCCCCTAAGGAGTAAATGGAAATGTGTGCAGAGACTCAGAAATTAGTCTTAATCTTAAATACTGTGAAATCAGATCTTCTTCAAGCCTTTTGGTTTTTCAAATAAATTATGTTCAGATTGCAGAAATTTCAATTTTATAATCAGTTCTATTATATCTTCTGTGTCCAAAAGTGATATATTATAAAATGTTACCTCAAAAATTGTTTTAGGTAAACTCTTTTTGCAAACTGCATTATGTAAGGAATCAAAGCCTACAAATAGTATTGAACAAGATCTGGACATCTACTTTTTCTTATTTTTTTATTTATTTTTTATTATGTTATGTTAATCACCATACATTACATCATTAGTTTTCGATGTAGTGTTCCATGATTCATTGTTTGCATATAACACCCAGTGCTCCATTCAGTACATGCCCTCTTTAATACCCATCACCAGGCTAACCCATTCCCCACCCCCAGAAGCCTCAGTTTGTTTCTCAGAGTCCATTGTCTTTCATGGTTCGTCTCCCCCTCCGATTTCGCCCCCTTCATTTTTCCCTTCCTGCTATCTTCTTCTTTTTTTTTTTAACATATAATGGACATCTACCTTTTTAAACTGAACATTGTCTCTCACCAAAGGATTGATAATAGCTTTTAAAGTGGTCTAGGGTATAAAAGGTTATCTGAAACAACTTGGATTACTTTTATATATATATATATCAAGTGGTGATTTTTGTTTTGTTTGGTTTTTAAAGATTTATTTATTTATTTATTTATTTAGAGCTAGCAGGTGGGGAGGAGAAGAGAGAGAGAGGGAGAGAGAATGCTGAACAGGCTCCACGCTCAGTGCAGAGCCCAGCATGGGGCTTGATCCCAGGACCCTGAGATCATGACCTGAGCCAAAATCAAGAGTCGGACGCTTAACTGACTGAGCCACCCAGGCACCCCTATGGACTTATTTTGAATATGAAATTTGAAACAGTGTTATTACTGCCTGTGAGATCAAATAGGTATTTTAGAAAGCAACAAGGGCATAAGACTCTATTAGGGGTCTACAAGGAAATGACATAAAACTTGTCTTTCTTTTGGGACAATAACTAATTTGCCATGAAGAATAAATGTTACCGTTACCAACTAGAAATTAAATTTTATGAAGACCTGTCATTTGTCAGACAGACAGATGTATCTGTAACCTTCAACTACCCTTTTTCAGATGAGGAACCTGAGGCTTAACAAAAGTTCAATGACTTTTAAAGAGTTGTATTCTGCTGGTAAATGGTGGAGCCATAGTTTCAATCATACTGATCTCTTCCCAAACTTGTGCCCCTTCTTCTATATGAGGTTACAGCATACAGTGTCCTGAATATTAAAATGTCAAAGAGCTTTTGAAGAGGTTTAATAGCCAATGACTTCTTCACTTATTGAAAACCCACATAATAAAAGATATTTTACTATAACACATAGTTATAGTACTACATTAAATGGTTAGAGTTTTATTATAAGACTATAAAAATGTAAAACATCCAACAATCTAGGAAACCCAGGGATGAAAGAACACATAGAAATTATCTTCCATTTTACAGGCAAGAAAACTGGAATAGAAAAGGTGTCATCTGTTAAAAAGTTGCAGAACACAAACAAATTTAAAAAATTGAAACCTAATCCAGTGCAGCCTTTCCATTTTTGAGGAAAAATACAGTGTTTAACAAAATAGATAAAATCACTTGATTGGACTTTACATTGGCAGTTAATTTTTGGCTGAGATTTACTTTGTGTGCTGACCAGGAGTTGTGGACTACCAAAACTTGTTTCAGTAAGGCTGTGGCCAATCAGAACTTTAAGGAGATGATTCATTTTTGACACTAGATTAGATAACATTGTGACAAAAAAAGACTGAGCATATGAAATTTCAGCTTTTTTTAGACTTCTTTTATCTAGGTCAATAGTCTACTTTGAAACTTTTAGGATAAGAAAGACAAAAATGGAGAGAAAAGTTAAATTTTAATAAATTGCTTTTAATTTGTTTTAAACATTTTTAAGATTTGTTAAAGGAACACAAACACACACAGAGAAAAAGAGACAGAGAGAGAGAAAGAGAGAGAGAGAGAGAGAGAGAGACATGCCCCTAGATGAAAAGATTTATACTGCAAAAATGTTAGATAACTCCAAATTTATTTACAAATTTAACAAAGCTCCAATCAAAGTTAATTGTAAGAATACATTTTTAAAATTTCTACTCAGGCATTTATTTTTACTTTTAATTAAACTTTTTGAGATGATTATAGTTTCATATGTAGTAGTAAAAAAATAATACAGAGAGATCCTGTGTAGCTTAATTAACTAATTCCCCTCACAACCAGGATATTGAAAGTGATAAAGTCAAGACACAGAACATTTTCATCACCATATCATGTTGTCCTTTTTAGCCACATCTACTTGACCTCACCCACACCCCGTCCTTAATCCCTGGCAGACATTAATCTGTTCTCTATTTCTATAATTTTGTCATTTCAAGAATCTTACATAAATGGAATTATGTGGTGTGTAACCTTTTGGGAGTGACTTTTTTTCACTCAACATATTTCCCTCAAGCTTCATCAAAGCTGTTACATGTATCGATAGATACTTCATTCCTTTTTACTGCTGAGTAGTATTCCATGTTCTAGATGAACCTCAATCTGTTTAACCATCCATCTGTTGACAAACAATGGAGCTTTTTCCAGATTTTAGCTATTATGAGTAAAACTACTATAAAATTCCTGTACAGGTTTTTGTGTGAGCATGAGTTTTCATTTCTCTGGGATAAATGCCCAGGAATGCAGCTACTAGGTCATATGGTGGTTTCATGTTTAGTTTTTTAAAGAAACTAGTAAACTGTTTTCTGGAGTGGCTGTACCATTTTACATTCACACCAACAATGTATGAGTGATCCAGTTTCTCTACATCCTTGCCAACCTTACATAGTGTTACTTTTTTTTTTTTTTTAAATTAGCCTTTCTGGTATGGGTATAGTAACAACTCATTGTGGTTTTCATTTGCATTCCCCTAACAGCTAATGACACTGAAGTGGAGGAAAAAAGGTGAGGAATAAAAAATTCCCTTTAAATCTGAGTTTTGGTAAAAGAACACACGCACACACATGCGCACGAACAGGCAGAGTGACATCACATATTCTCAGATGAGAAGAATTACAATGTAAAAACATCATATCTTCCAAATGCATCTATAAATTTAACACAATTGCAATAAAACCCCCGAATTTTTTTAGCTTGATAAATAATACAAACTTTATCTGGAAGTGTAATAGACTAAGAATAGACAATAAAATTATGTTAAAAAGCAGTGATGCCTAATAAATTTGCTACAAGATGGTTACAGTTTATATTATTATATATTTGATGTAATAATTTTAATGTAACATTATTAAAATAATGTCATATTGGCTCTGGAAAAGACAGCTCAAGGAATGAATGAAAGTCCAAAAACAGACCCAAGTAATTTTTATACATTCAGTGTTTGAGAGAGATTGTATTTCAAATTAGTAATGAGATAAGTTTTGCTTTTAGAAGAAATAATAAAGTTAGGTCTCCATTGTGCCACACAGCAAAATAGTGACAAAATAGAAAATCCAATGCAAAAATCAACTTATAACATATGATTAAATCTTTGCTACAATACTGAGTCACTGGAACTGGTTCAAGGTACTAATATGTAATCACATGGAAAGATACTCTCTGATTACAGCCACGATGTATACAATTTTCCTATATTTATGTTTCTGTGCTTTAAATTTTTTTCCCTCTTAACAACCATGTCATACTTTTGTGACTATGAAAAAAGGCATAAAAACATTATTTCAGTTGTGTTTTTATAAAGATCTTGAACAGACTGGGTGCCACTTTGAAGGAGCTAACCCTAAAAGTAAATAAATGGCAGCTGTTAGAAGGAGGTGTTGAAAGAAAGGACTGCATGGAAACCCTTAACTTTTCACTGGAGCTAAAAAGTTAAATTTTTTTTAAGGTTTCCCCTTTTAATATGTGAGCAGATATTTAACTCTTTCCTTTTTTTGAAAGATACAACTTCATGTGTCCTCTCTCTCTTCCTCTGGCTAATTCTTGACTGCTGAAAGCACTTTGTCAAGTGCAGCCCATGTGTCATCTTGTTTAATCGCCACCCGTATGGGATGGTGCCACTGTTATTCCATTTGGCTGTTGGGGATCCAAACAGGGAGAGGTTAAGAAAACACATAATAATGGATGAAGCTAATAGACAAGTCCCAGACATTAATTGCTTTTCTATATGCCTTTCAGAGGAAGTGTGTACCTCTCTTACCACCAGCCCCTGCCTACGTCTCTTCTGCCTCAGCGGCACCTTGTCGTTCCTCAAAGTTCTCAGCACTGTGCTTCCAGTAAGAAAACATTCCAACCAAATGCCTTCAGATGTGATCATTTGTGAACCTCTCAAAGAGGCCTTTTTGATCACACTGACTAAAATGGTGTCCTCCAGAGCATTTCTCCCCTGCTTAATTTTTCCTCATAGCTCTTCTCACCACCTGATCTTGTATTATTCATTCAGGTGTTTACTGGCAGTTTCCTCTACTAGAAGATAAGTGCCTGTTTTATTCACAACATATATTCCCAACACTTGAATGAATAGATGATCAAGACACTAGCTACTTACGGAAAATAAATTCAGTAGTATAAAAATTATCCCTAAAGAGTGAAATTCCTTAGATAACATTTAGGAAAAAAATCTCTAGAAACTCCGGACAGCAATATTTGATTTTAAAACCCCAGGCCACATTTAAGGAAATCCACCATGTGCCTAAGAAGCAAGGTGCCTTGTTAAATGAAACATACCAGAGTGTAAAATTTTAAGTAGTGCTTTCACCTCAAAATCAATCCGTTGGCAGGCAGTGTACTGACTCCAATTACTCTAGCATTGTTCAAATATGTTTCTTTCAACAACTCTTTGGCCGTGCCTCAGAACTTGTGAAAATTGAACTGTAATATATTCAAAAATGGCTATTTTTTATCTATTAAGAGTAGACTTGGTCTTGGATATAGCTTGAAGTCATTTAAAGCCCACTGTGGGGAACATGGTATGAACAAAGCAGACCTCATGAATTTTTCATCAAAAAAGTGATGTGACTAAAACATAATGAGATTCTCCTTTTCACTGATTGCTCATAAAGTGGCTCTGGAAGAACTTTCAAAATTGGATTGTGAAACTCGTTTTGAATGTCATTGTATAACAGGAACCCTGGTATTGACATCCCCAAACTACTACTTTGGATGGAACAACACTCATTTTGATGTTTAAACAACACTCATTTTGACATGTTCGATTTATGTTTAAAAAATGTGACCCATTTTATAGTTAATATATACAGAGTTTAGAATAAAACATATTCTCTCCAGTATCTACGTGAACTTTAATTCAAATGTCTCTGAACCTACATATGGATATCTTTTTAGTTGCCCTCTATAAAATCATATTAACTAGCTAGGTGGATAAAACTTCATTTTGCCCAGTGGATATATTTCTGACATGTTGTATAACAACCCAGTTTTAAGAGTCAGAGAGGTATAAAATTTTAAATACAGATAAGAAATTTGTTCTGGAAAAGGCAAGTCTATGGAGACAGTAGACAGATCAGTACAGACGGTCCCTGGTTTACAATGGTTCAGTTTAAACTTTTTTGACTTTATGATGGTGTGAAAGTGATATGCATTTGGTAGAAACCATATTTCAAATTTTGAATTTGGATCTTTTCCAAGGCTAGGGATATGTGGTATGATACTCTCTTATGATACTGGACAGGGGCAAGCACAGCTCCCAGTCAGTCACATGATCACAAGGGTAAACAACCAATAATAGACTTAATGGTTATTCCATACCCATCCAACCATTCTGGTTTTCATTTTCAGTACAGTAGTCAACAAATTACATGAAATATTCAACACTTTATTATAAAATAGGTTTTATGCGAAATGATTTTCCCCAACTGTAGGCTAATATAAATGTTCTGGGCATGTTTAGAGCTAAGCTATGAAGTTCATTTGGTAGGTTAGATGTATTAAACGCATTTTTGACTTACAATATTTTCAACATAATGATTTTTTTTCAGGATGTAACCTCATCTTGAGTCACGGAAGATTTGTATTTGCCAGGCTTGGGGGGGTGGTGGTGGGATGAACAGATGGAGCATAAATTTTGGAGGCAGTGAAACTACTCTTCATCATACTATAATGTTGGATACATGGCATTATGTGTTTGTCCAAACTCAGAGAACACCCACCACACCAAGAGTGAGCCCTAATGTAAACTATGAACTTTGAGTATTATGAAATGTCAATGTAGGTTCTACGATTGTAATGAATGTGCCATTCTGGTGGGGTATGCTGATTATTTTCATTTATTCTTTTTCCTACTGTTCAAATTGTATGTCCATGTTTTCTCTTATATAAGATTTCTAGGGAATGTCACGCACTTGGTAAGGTTCAGTCTAATTTCCTGCAAATTTTGCATATGACAAATTTAAAAAATTATAAATTACATTTATAATAATGCTAGTTATGGGCACCTGGGTGGCTCAGTTGGTTAAGAGACTCCTTCGGCTCAGGTCATGATCCCAGAGTCTCTGGATCGAGTCCCACATCTGGCTCCCTGCTCAGCAGGGAGTCTGCTTCTCCCTCTGACCCTCTCTCCCCTCATGCTCTCTCTCACTCTCTCTCTCTCTCAAATAAATAAATAAAATCTTAAAAAATAATAATAATAATGCTAGTTACTTAAGTGTTTTCTAAATCATTAAAGATTAAATTAGTTCAATATAGTCTTATATATATTTATACATAATATATATTCATATATATTATATATTCATATATAATATATATGAATATATATATATTTATATATATAATAGCTGGTAACACTCAAGTAACCTGAACACTATTTTCCCCACACATTTAGAAAATTCAAAAATTTTTAAAAAGAAAGTAGAATTTGGATCAATCTGTCTGTCTTCCAATTCAGTGATAATGTCACTCTCTCTGAATGAAGGTATGTCAGGAGACATGAGCTATTATTCCATATTGGGTAATATGTTAGCCGTAGATCTCAGACAAGATACCTAACTGTTCCAGGCCTCAGTTTCTATTGCGTGGATGTGAATTTGGAACTAATCACTACTAATCCCTTCCAGTCCTTGCTACTCTTTTATTCAGTGCATTAGTGGGAGCTTGCTATTTCCAAGGACCTTATTGTAAAATATCTTGTAAAGCTAATATTTATCCTTACTTAATCCTTTTTAGGAAACGGAATAAGTGCATAAGACATGGTAAAGTAACATAGTTTATTTTTAGTACTGACATGTTAAATATGTAAGCTGCAGAGTTTTTTTTCTTTGTTTGCTCTTAATGAATGATATATTGTAAATCCAAACTTGTGTTCTAAAAGGTTGAAATGTCAAACTGCTAAGTAACAAAGTATAATTTGAGAATTGTACTTGAGAGGATTTGTTCTAAGGGAACTGACTTGCATTCTTTTCTAATATCCACAAAATATCTCAATTTTGTTAAGAATAAAGGTGTCCTCATGTTTTAGCAAGAAACATTTTATTATATTAAAAAAGAATACCCTGACTATGCAAATAACAGATTTAAACAGATGGAGTGAAAACCCTAATTTTTGCAACCTCGTTTTTAAATAGGAATATGTGGGCTAGATACTAAATACAAAACCATGACTTCAACCTACTCACTATTCCAAATTGCTTGCTATTTTTAATCAACATCCTTAGGTTCAAGAAAAAACAAACAAACAAAAAACTCCCAAGACAGATAAAATTTACCTGATTTTGCCATTTGGACAGTACCACACCCCTGCCTTTGAGTTAACAATCTTTTAATGGTTCCTTGCAGGTTTATTTATAACACAGTTTTTATCCATGGACATGTTTAAAATACTAGGAGCTGTTAGCTATGACTAAAAATAAAAAAAAATAAAATAAAAAAAACCCCACACAAATCCTGTCAGTCCAAATTTCCATTGACTTGCAAGTATAAAGGTAATGGTCACAAAGGTATGGCTTTCACCGATACCTTGAGACTGTTCTATCAGGAAGCCGAAGAATCGGGTATTTTCCTTGTACATTTGTGGAGATAGATTTGCATCTCTACAAAACTGTTTGGTGAAATGCTAGTCTTCATAAAGCCCCAGGGAAGATTTGTGGGGCAGAATTTTTTTTCAGTCAAGTACAGAAGATCAACTAAATCACAGATTCTCTACAAGTCTCTATTCCTTCCCTCTACTTAAAAAAAACGGTGATGTTTGATTAGAAAAGAAAAAAAGAAAGAGTGAACCATGGTGCGGAGAAATCAAGTCTTACAGAGTTATCTGAGACCAAATCTATTTGGCAGTGGTGTGCTATAGACAACTCACAACTAGCTTTCCCCCTCCCTGTCTTACAAAAAAAAAAAAAAAAGTGTGCATCATTATACATAAATGAGTTGCCTATAGTTTTTACTGATACAAAGGTTATATAACACATAATTTTAAGATAATAACAAAATAAGCAATACTCTATTGTAAATTTCATATAGCCAATGGATTCTCACATACTACTTGAATTTTGCTGAATTCTGGTATCCACAGCCAAAGTATGATTGCATTTGATGAATGAGTATAGTTCCAACTTGAATGTTGGTTAACATTTTCATAGAAGTTAATGAGTAAGATGAAAGTGAAGCTGGGGCACCTGGGTGGCTCAGTCGTTAGGCGTGTCTGCCTTTCGCTCGGGTTGTGGTCCCAGGGTCCTGGGATTGAGCCCCGTTTCGGGCTCCCTGCTCAGCAGGAGGCCTGTTTCTCCCTCTTCCACTCCCCCTGCTTGTGTTCCCTCTCTCCCTGTGTCTCTGTCAAGAAAATAAATAAAATCTTTAAAAATAAATAAATAAATAATAAATAAATAAATAAAATTCTTTCAATTAAAAAAAAAGAAAGTGAAGCAACTATGATATGTGTAGGAACTTCACCTGTTTGTCCTGCTGTAACTCTAACTGGATAAAAGTTTGGGAATGCTGGAAGAACATTCCCTCAATTTCTTTTTATGTGATAATCACAATATAATGGCTACAGGCACTACACAATTTTACCTTATAATCTGCATCATTAGCATTTTCGCTATCACTTTTTAAAACATAAACAACCAATAAAACAATATATCAAGTGCAGATTTGTACTGTTTGCTGAATTCCAAGGTGTAAATACTGACACCATGACCAGTTCCAAGCTACCAGCATGATGCCAGGGAAAACGTAAATGGGCGAAGAGATGCACAGCAGCACAATGGTCTATATGGTATTTCCACCATTCAGACAATAGATGTAAATAAGCTCAAGGGCAGAGGTAATGGTAAGATGAAATAAAATAATTAGGGAATGATGAGTTTTGAGGATTTATTACCTTTGTTTTTAATACATTTTTAAATTGTAGGTTTGTGTGCGTTAGTTTTTAATAATGGCTGGAATTTTAAAATGGCTTTACTTTTAATAAATTTTTAAAATGATTTTTAACAACGGGCTCACAAAATTCCTGAAAATTTCAATATCACTTCTTGTAAGTTGGTCAAGCTGGCACCAGCACACCATTACATGTGGGCAGACATCTGAAATCTAAGCGACAAGGCACCACCTTCTCCTACTTACCCTAATATCTACATAAGCTCATGACACTAAAAGATACAGACACTAAGATTTTTCTCAGTCCCACCACAATATTTCCTCTCTCTCAGGTCACTCTCTTTCATTAGCTGATCTGTACTACTTGATCTCACAACCCAGTAGGGAAGTGAGAAAAACAGAATGAAATCACGCCCAATTATGATTGAATTAGCCTTTTGGTTGCTGTAGAAGTTCTTTCTTACTGGCTAAATTTCATAATATGTAGTTAATATGCTTTAATTTTTTTGTACTTCAAATGCTCTGAGAAGTAAAAATTTTCACACTGAATCTGAAAATACCAGAAGGTCTACACTATCGTTTATGAAAATTTTTAAAATTCAAGTATTATAAAGAGGACTAATTAAGGATTTTCAAGTATTTGATTACATTTATTTGAAAAACAAAATCATCCCAATGTTCAATGTTTCAATGAAAGAAAATTGATGGCTGAATAATTTTATATCCTACCAAGTAATTCTACGTAATTAAAATCTAAGAAAAAGTAAAGTTGATTGCACTAAATCTTTACAGAAAAAATTAATACCAATATTTGACACTTTCTTTTATTTTTGCCATGTATCTATTCCTACCGATGACATTTCTCCTTTATGAAGACTCTGGAGTCCAGCATTCAACCTCTCACTGGTACATATCACTGTTGTAACAGCTGATGCCCAGGGGAACATTAGCACATAGGCCAAAATAAGCACAAAAATTCTATTTACTAAATGAAGAAGAATTATTGGAAAGGAGAAACTAAGGCTGTAAAATAATCATAGTAGATATACTCAAATAGTTTAAAGGAGATAAAACAAGGAAGCAAGAACAAAAAGTCATTTAAAAGAAGTCAAGAATAATTTTAGGAATAAAAAAATATGTAACAGTTGAAAAGCATACTCAAGTGGGCCAGGACTAAATAAATAAATAAATAAATAAATAAATAAATAAATAAAGTGGACCAGAAAAGTTCAGGACAGATAAAGCCAAAGAATAAAAAGATCAACTTGAGATGCCATAACAGAAAACATAAGGAGATCATAAGGAAATAGATTCAAAAGAAAAGCTAAGAGAAATGGAGGATAGGATGGGAAATATTGTATCCAGACAATAAAAATCCCAAAGGAGACTACAAAATAATAATTATTGTTTCCAAGAATTAAAAACAAATGAACTGTTTCTGATTGAAAACATTCATAGAGTATCCATCAAACAGAAGTCATCATACATTCATACATGAGAGTGAAAAAATACAATGAAAAATTCTAAAAATATTTAGAATAAAAGAACAGATTAACTACAGAGCCAGGAATCAGACTAATGAGATGTTTTTTAACAGTAACATTATAATATACAAGAAAAAAACTGAATAATAATTTCAGGGCTTCAAAGTGGAAAAAAAAACAGACCTGGTTTTATATCCAGTCAAATTACCATTTAAATAAGAGGGCATAACACAGATATTCTCATATTAAAGAATTTCCAAAAGTTTATCCCATGAAGATTAATTCTAAAACTCTCTTGGATTAAGAATCTAATGAGAATAAAAGTAAATATAAGAGAACACTAAAAATGGAGAAAGTAAAAAAGTTTACTATTTTCTAAAGTAGAAAGCAGCAAAGAAGTGACATACCAAAAGTACATTAATAAAACCCCAAAACTTTAATTCTAGGTAATATAAACATTGCTTCATTTTAGGATGGGGAGAGGAGGCTATGGATAGTGATCAAGTTTTAAAAAATCTACAGGGCTAAATACCTGTATGGGTCTTAAGGATATCCACCATATAAACAAAAGCAGAATAATTTACTTTTATATGAGTTAAAGAAAACTTGACTAACCAGCTGATAACAGAAAAGAGAGATAGGTAACCAAAAGGAGGTAAAGTAAATGAAATATGTGAAAAAGAAATGGCAGAAATAAGAGTAATTAAGATAAATGTAAATGGATTTAACTCTCCAACTAAAAGATATTTTCAGACTGGATAAGAAATATTTAAAAATATGTCAGGTAAAAGAGACACACTTAAAATATTGGGATATAGAAAGGTTAAAATAATTGAAAAAGATAAACCAGGCAAAAATGAATCAAAATAGAGTTGAAATAGTAATTTGAATCTGACAAATTTAAATCAAATTTAAAGCAGAATCTAAAGCAAAATGACATAATAAAGGACAAAAAGAAATTAACAAATATATAACTGCTACAAATGTGTGTAAAATTAAAATATATAATGCAATAAGAATTCTGCAAGAAAAATAAAGCTCCAATCATATTTTAAAAATTTAACAAATTCTTTAACAACAAACACAAATGAATAAAAATATAAGTAACCTGAAAATACAATTAATAAGTTTAAATTACTAGATTAATATAGAACACTTCATTAAAAACAGAGGTGGGAAGAGAGAATGCACAGTACTTAAGTAAAGTTCTAAGTATGTTGATCAGGAAAAAATATGGGTTGAAATTAAAATTAGTTAAGTATTCAAATCAAATAATTATAGTGACTGAGCAACACCAAAGAAACAAGAAAAAAAACCATTATAAAGAAGAGGGCAAAAATCATTAAAATAAACAAAAGGCAGTAAAAAACCAATCACTATTCTTAAATATATTAATAAAACAAACCTCTGGCAAATTTGGCAAAGAGAAAAAGAATAGATGCACATAGCAACATTCATAAGGAATTACAAAAATAAGCACTACAGACCTAATAAAAAAGTTTTTTAAAAGGTATAATGAATATACCAACTCTAATAAACTTTAAAACTTATAAGAAATTATTCTGTATCTAAAAATATTTAAAATGCACAAAGTAGTACAACAAGAAATAGAAAACCTAAACAGATAAATCATTATTGAAAATTGAAATGGTAGACTTCCTTTAGTACAATCTAGGATCATATAAGGAAGTTAATAAAATTTAGTGTTAATCCTTATTTTTACTAGCTCTAAAACACAGGAAAAGAATGAAAGCTATCACTAATTTCATGATGTTCATGTAATCTCAACTGCAAAACTGGATAACAATAAAATGGAATACCATAAGTCATTCCATTCATTAGTGTACATGTTCTAGAACTAGAAGTGAACCTCCTTAGTTTGGTTAAAGAAAAAAAAAACAGCAAAAAATATCCTGTTTAATGTGTGGGAAGTTATAAGAAAGAAAAAGAAAATGAAGGTACCAAGATTAAAAATTAGAATTTATAAGTAGTATGATCATGTAGAAAGAACCACGTTCTTAACAATTCCAGTTTGTAAGAAAGGTTAGCAAAGTTGCTAAATTAAGTTAAATTGAACAAAAATAGTATATCTTTTACCAGAAGTATGTGCTAAAAAAGATGGCATTCAAAACTGGTTAAAAAAAATTTTTAGAACATATGTAGGAACTAGTTTAACAAAGAACACTCAAGACCTATTTAGAGAGAATGCTAAAACTCTATTAAAGGACATAAAAGAAATTCTGAAAGATGGAGATGGAGAAACATTCCATGCTTTTGACTGGGGCATATCTAATAAAAGAATGATGTAAATCCTAGCCAAATGAATCTATACATTCAACACAACCCCAAATCCCAATCTAAAATTCCAAGTGGATTTTTTAAAGAATGTGATAAACATAGTTTAAAATTTATAGAGAAGAATAGAAGTCCATGAATAGCTATGTTAATTCTGAAAAAAGAATTCAGAAGGGGACTTGCTTTACTAGATTGTAAAAGATGTTCCAAAACCATATAATAAAAACAGTGTGATAATGACACGTGACTAAAGAAACAGACCAATGACTACAACAGAGATTATAGAGACAGACACATGTACAAAGGAGAACTTAATTTGTAATGTTTCCACAAATCAACAAGGGAAAATCAGATGCTTTGTAGATGGTCTTATTAAAACCAGCTCACTGTATGGAGAAAACAAAATTCCTGCTTACTACCTCTGCAGAAGGGGACTTCATGTAGATTTAAAAACCCAAATGTAAAACTTAAAAGTATACTTATGGAAAGATGGTATAGGAGAGTAACATGTGATCCAAGTCCTTTAAAGAAGGACTTCTTTAAAAAAGCTTAGAGCTCATAAAAGCCCTTTAGTATCTTAATTCTGGGGCTAGAATCATGAAGGCTACAATGATAACTAAGGACCAATTTACACAGTTTCAAACTCAGGTTCTTAGCAAGTTTTACTGGAAAGATGGGTCTGATAAAGATTCAACTGAAAAAGAATGAAATGTTTTCTAATAACTCCAGAGTAAGTTATGGACTTGAAAAATGAGATAAAGCAAATCAACAACTTTGGAGTAATAGGTAACAATGAAGCATAGTAAATTCTGCCTACTATCTTTCTAACAGAAAAACAGTTGTTTGCTAGACCTGTTAGCACGCTTAAATCTACTGTGTGTGTGCATGGGCATGTATGTGTCTACTACGTAGCAGTAAAAATGAATATTAGTCAAATAGATATAATGGCAATTGACTGCATCAAAGGAAAGAGTTACTTCTCTTAAGTTCCCTACAACAGCCCTGGAAAATACTTTTTTTTTTCCCATGACTCACTGAAATTGTGTTTTATTTTTGGAATGTCTTCCGCAAAGCTAAGGTCATATCAGCCAACAGCTTGCTGATGAACATTTCTGTAATATGAAAAAGAAAGTCCATAAACCTAATTTTAGCCTTATTGTGGTTTCTCAATTCAATTGTATTTAAATAAGATTCTCTCAAATGTTTTTGATAATATGATGAGATTTAGTAATTGTTAATGCAAATACAATTTTGTTATTGGTAATATTTCCTTATATATGTTATGGTCACATTGATTATTGCTTCCTACTACAATAGTTTAGTATATAGTATGAGTGGGATCATATTGATATAAAAGTCTTCCTTAACATTTTTTAAAAATTATGTCCTAAATTTAGAGAAAAAACATTTATTATCATCTTTCCTTACACTTTTATAATGAATATTTGCTAGGGTAGGATTTCTCTTTAGAAAAATAATTGTAAATAAAAATTTTTAATCATACAGTAACCACAAGAACTCTGGAAGATATATTCAAAATATATTCATGCAACTTTCATGCAATCTTTTGACAAAAGTTACCCAATATTAAATGAAGCTTAATTACCTTGTCCTACGTCATCTCATGTCAGTATACTAGAATAATAAAAGCACTCAGAGGTTATACAGGAAGAAGACCACCAAAAGGAAGAAGGCAAGCTTTTCCTGGTTTCTCTCTCTCTCTTTTTTTAAAATCACTTTTAGGTCTTGCCCGGTTTCTTTCACACTGTGTATATAGTGCATAAGTGATTTTTGTTCAGGTGGACATTCCAAAATTTTTCTTTTTATTATTATAGAAAATTTCTAATACATTCACAATTAGACATAATAGAGTACAAATATCTGATACACTCAATACTCAACTTATATAATTATTAGCTCATGGGTAATGTTGGTTCATGTTACTGACTGTCTCATATCCCCCATGCATCAGATATCATATCATCTGCACATATTTCAAATCCTATTTCTAAAAAAAAAATTTTCTTTAAAAAAAACCACAATGCTATTATGTTTTTAAAAATTAGTAATATTTCTTAATGTTATTAAATATCCAATCAATATATAACTTTTCCTGATTTTTAAAAATTTGTTTGAATTGAAATACAATAAAGATAAATTAAAATAAAATTTAAATAAATAAAAATTCATTTTCAAATTTAAATTTTAAATTTTAATTAATTTAAAAATTTAAAAATAAATCTTAAAAATAAAATTAAAAATAAATTTAACAGGTACATATTTCATCTCTTTTGATCTATAGGTTTTAACCTGTAAATTTTAATCTATACAATTAGCCTCACTCTATTTTTATCTTGTTTTATAATAAAAAAAAACTGGGTCATTTATTCTGTACTTTTCTACAGTTTGGGTTTTGTAGATTGTATCCTCATGATGCTGTTTTTTTATGACCTTTTGTCACATGATGATTAGATTGTGAGGTTCAAAGCTGGACTGGTTTCAAGTTCAGTTTTTTATACTTCTACCTCATAGGTAGTGTTGTGTGTTTTTTTCAGGAGATACATAATATCTGGTCATTCCTCTTTTTGTGATGATGTAAGTAACAGTTGATAACTATTGAATGGATCCCTTGTTTCAGTGGAAGTTGCAAAGACGTGATTTTATTTCTATCATTCATTCTTTATGTATTATCTGGAGTATTTCTTTAAAAAAAAAATCCTTCATCAATTACTTGGTACCAAAGGTATAATGTATATAGCAAAACAGGGTAAATGCTTGAGCATTTCCTTGTATTTTCCAGTCTTCAAAATAATAAGTTGATTACCTTGAATGGTGACCAGTGAGGTTTTTTTTAAGGTATTATTCTAAACTCATATTTTAACGTTTCAATCTATGGGGTTATTATTATTTTTCAGGTTCAAATTGCCCCATCTATGGCTAGTAAAAATGTCTTTAATTGACTCCAGTGTCTTCTTGGTATGTTCATAATGGTTTTAATAGTTATTTTCTGGTATGACATTCTGAGCTCATATGTACATTTCCCACCCTATACCTGAATGAAATCAGCCATTTCCCTTAAGAAATGCTTATTCTTTTCACTTTAGTGGGAAATGGTAGTCAGGAATTATAAACTAAATATTGGGGGAAGAAGCTTATCATTGCTACTGGGTCAGTCTGTATTTTTAAGGTTTGCTTTTTAGTGGCAGGGCTAGTTTTTTTTTTTTTTTTTTTTTTTTTTAAGATAAAAACACCATGAATCCACAGAGATACCTTCAATTCAAATTTAGTTAAACGTGTATAGGTCTTGTCTGTTTCTCCCTTTACTTGCACCAAGAATCCTGGTTCTCAAAGATAACAACATAATTATTTATATACTTTACAGTGCATCTGTAAAATTCTTAGAATAACATCACTAACATTACCAACAAAAATATAAATACTTTTTAAAGAATTGAAGATTTGGGGGCACCTGGGTGGCTCAGTCTTTAAGCATCTGTCTTCAGCTCAGGTCATGATCCCGCTCTCCTGGGATGAGCCCCGCATCTGGCGGGAGACCTGCTTCTCCCTCTCCCTCTCCCCCTCCCCCTGCTTTAAGTTTTACTTTTGTCTTAGGGTATAGCCTACTAGGGATGAATAGCAAATAGATTTGTGTTTTTAAAATCTTCTTTAGTAAAGTACAATTGTTTTGCAATAATACTGACCATTTTAAGTATATAGTTTTGGTATAGACTCCACTATAATTAAGATAAAGACAAGTTCCATTATCCCAAAATTTCTCCTATTATCCCTTTAGAGTCAATCTCCACCTTGCCCATTTATGGCCCCAGAATCCACCGATGTAGTTTCTGTTACCATAATTTTACCTTTTTAAGAATTTGATAGCCATGGGATAATATTGCATGTATTCTTTTTGTCTGGATTCTTGCTCTCAATATAATGTTTTGAGATTCCATCCACATTGTTAATATCTTCTTTTAGTTGCTGAATATTACTCAGTTGCATGGAAATCAGCACTTTTTGTTTATCCACACTCTTGGTGATGGGCACCTGAGTACTTTCAGGTTTTTGGCTATTATTTATAAATCTACAATTAACGTTCATGTACAAATTTTTATGAGTACATATGCTTTTGTTTCTCTTGGAAAAATACCCAAGAGGGTTGTTTCTGGATCATATGGCTAAGTGAATGCTTAATTTTATTTTAAAAACTGTTAAAGTTGTTTTCTATTCACATCAGCAATATATGAAATGTCTGGATGATACATTTTCCAACAGTTGAACTTAATAGAATTTTTTGGTTTTTGTTTTTTTAAAGATATTTAGAAGGTACATAGTGATATCTCACTGTGGTTTTAAATTGTATTTCCATAATAACTAATGATCTTGATAAATTTTTCATGTGCTGTTTTTTCATTTGCCTATCTTTTTTTGGGAAATGTTTATACAAAGATTTTGCCTATTTTCAAGTGAATCTGTTGAATTGCAAGTGTTCTTTATATTTTGGGGGTTCAAATATTTTATCAGAAATACATTTCCTTAAATATTTTCTCTCAGTGGGTGGCTTGCTTTTTAAAATTTTCTTAACAGTGTCTTTCAAAGAATAAAATTTTAACATTTTGGTGAAGCCCAACTGATCACAATTTATTTTGTAGTTCATGCTTTTTATGGTTCTGTCTTAAAAATCTTTGTTTAATCCAATATTCTGATGATTTTCTCCTAAGATCTCTTCCAAAATTTTATGATTTTACCTCTTATATTTAGGTCAATGATCTATTCTGAATTTAGTTTTATATGCTGTGGAGTAAGGTTCAAGGTTTACTTTGTTTTGCTTTCTTCTCATATGGAGATTTAAACATTATAGCACCATTTGTTTAAAAGACTATCCTCCTTTGAGTTACCTACATCCTTGACCATATATATGTAAAATATATATATTGACCACACACACATAGATCTATATGATCTATATGACTATTATATATCCCTATGTCAATATTTCCTATCATGATTATAATGTAGCTTTTATAATGTTTTGAAGTCCTCTGATTTTTTTTTCTTTTTTCAGTTTTTTGGCTGTGCTAGGTGCTTTGCCTTTCCATATGTATCTGATAATCAGCTTGCCAATTTCTTTGAAATTGCCTATTGGGATTTTGATTAGGATTGTATAGACTCTACACCTCAATTTGTGAATAGACATCCTAACGATATTGCATTTTTCAAACTTCTGTAGTTTTCAGTGACCAGTTCTTACACAGTCTGCTAAATTTTTCCTAAAATATTTGTTTTTGATGCTAATTGTCTATAAATAGACAATTATTTGTATAGACAAATATTTATAGACAATTTTATTCATAGACAATTTTATTTATTTTCCAATCTGCATACTTTTTATTTCTTTCCTATGCTTTTTAAACTAGATAACACCTTCAGTACAATGTTGAATATAAGTAATGAGAGAGGGCATATTGCCTTTTTTTTATTTCAGGGAAAGCATTCAGTCTTTTATCATTAAATATGATGTTATTCATAAGATTTTGTGAGTTTCTTTAGATGCTCTAAACTTTGAGAAGATACTATTCTGTTGGTAGTTTCCTGTTGGTTTTTATCCTGGGTAGATGTTGAGTTATTTTATTCTGAGTTTTTCTGCATTTACTGAGATGATCATATGGTTTTACTTCTTAGCAATAAAACCAAGTCTATAATATAAGTAGATTTATATGTGTTAGATGTAGAACAAGGAATTGTAATAGAAGAAAAGAACAAGAGAATTTGAACATGAAAAAGTTGATTTAAAAATATACATAACCAAAAAATATATAAAGAATAACTTAAAATTGTATTACAGTTCCTAAAATAAGAAACTAAAAGTATGATTAAAATATCTTACTAAACACAGCCATATTAGGAAATTGGAAGATTTTGAATGAAAAGAGATGAAAAATATTAAAGAGAAATTAAGAATCATGGATCCAAATGATTTTAATATTTCAAGAAGGAAAGAATGGAGAATAAGTCAATATTGAAAATGACAATAGTTGAGAGTTTTCTAGATTTTGTGACAAACACAAATCTTTAGTTTATAAGTACAGTAAGTTTGAAGCAATATTAATAAAAATACATACTTTGATACTTTGTTATGAAATTTTATTGATCTTAACTGGTAATTAAAGAGTATGATCCACTCAAAATAGAAAGTTGGAAAGTGGATATAAAGAAACAAAGAGAAAGAAAACTCAAAATAAGATAGTTGAAATTAATCCAAATATGTGAGAAATTATAATACATATATACGAAAAAGCTTACTTATTTAAAAAACACAACAAACTTATTGTATATTCACAAAACTATATAACTGACTTGTATGTTATTTACAAAAGACAGAAAAAACTTAAGAATATACAAAAATGAAAAGTAAATGAATGGAAAGGTCTATGTCAGACATATACTAATAAAAAAAAAAAAAAAACCCTTGTAGTTATAGCAATAGTAACATCAGACAAAATTTGTTTTAAGGCAAAAGAGAATATGTATTCTTTTAGAGGGTCAATACATAATGCCAAGAAGAAAACTGACAAAACTGTAAGTCAAAACTTCAATGCAACTAGTATTAAAGCTTCAAAATGTATAAAGCAAATACTGCAGAAAAAAAATAGAAATTGACAAATAACCACAGTTTTTAAAAAATTATTAATATATCAAGAAATTAATTATTTGCAAAAAAGTATTATAACAACTTATTTCTAGAAAAAACTACTGACTATAAGAAAAACCTCAGGGCTAGAGAACTGGTGTTAATACAAGTTGCATTCATTAAGCACATGGAATTAAATTGAAAATAATAATGAAAAATTAAGGGACAAATACATTTGGAAATTTTACAAAATAAAACTGTTTCTAAATAACTCATAAGTGAAACAGAAGTCACACCAAAAATAAGAAAATTAGAAATAAATTTAAATATATTTAAATCTTTAAAAAAATCAAATGCTATAGGGGCACCTGCTTGGCTCAGTCAATAGAGAATGTGACTCTTGTTCTTGGGGTTGTGAGTTTGAGCCCCCCATTGGATGTAGAGATTACTTAAAAAAAATCTGAAGAAAAATTAAATACTACATATTAAATTTGTGGAATTAAACTTGGAATTAAATGTTACTAAGAGAAAAATTTATAACTATAACTTCTTGCATTAGAAAATCAGAAACTATAAATTAACTATGCTTACAACCAAAAATTAGGACAAGAATTAGAGAAAAGCTAATGAAATTTCTAAAAATGAATTAAGCAATTAAAGTGGAGAGAAGAGAAAAATGAACTAGAATATCAAGGAACAATAAAAACCTTTGCTGATTCTTTGAAAAAAGTAATAAATTAGAACCCTGGTCATCTGATCAAGAAAACTGGAAAATGCAAAAATACACAATATTAGAAAAAAAGGCTCAAAACTAAAGACATAGTGATTTAATAAATCATAAGAGAATACTTTAGTAAATTTCTACATTTACATTTAATATGACTAATATGAGAATAAAATAAAAACCTGAATTAGTAGTAACAGTTAAGACAACTGAATCAATAGGTTAAAAACTGTCCATTTGTCCCCAGATATCCTCCCCTCCAAATTTGCCAACAATGTGATATATTTTTTTATAGGCAATCTCTACCATCTTATATTAAGTATGACAAAAGCTAGAAATAAAGAGAGAAATTCACTAATTCATTTAATCAGTTCAGTATAAAACTGATACCAGAACTTGACAAAGACAGTAGAAGAAAGGAAAATATGTTCCAATATCACTTATGAGCACAAATAAAAAGATTCTAAACAAAATTAAAGGTGTTGAACAATGGGTTATCAAAGGAAGGAAAGACGGGAGGAAGGGAGTGAGGGAAGGAGGGAGGGAGAAGGAAGGAAGAAAGGAAGGAAAGAAGGAAGAAAGACTAAACAAAAACTGGATCTAACCTTACACTACAGACATAATTAACAATAGTGAATTATTGACTTAATGAGGTATTTAAAATGTATAATAACAAATAAGAGAAAAATTTTTATTACCTCAGAGCAAAAAGGATATCTAAGATAAAATGCAAAATATAAAATAAATACTGGTAAAATTGGCAACAGAATTAGAAATCTCTCTCAGAAAAAGAAAAAAAAAGTCTACCATAAACAATGTGAGAAAAAAAAAAAGCCAAAGCCTGAGAAGACTATTGATATAATGCATATTAACTCTTACTTTATGTCCTACATTTATATAAAGACCTCTTAGAAATCAATAATCTAGATAATCTTCCCCCAATTTGGGCAAAGATATGAATAAACAATTCACAAAACAGAAAACCTAAATGACAAACAGAAAAAGATGTTCAAACTCACTAAAGAAATACAATTGAGCATCCACCATATTGAACAAAATAAAGTCTGATGGTATTAAATATTGCTGACGCTGTGAAGCAATGTGTTATGTCATACTCTGTTGAAAAAAAGGTAAATCTGTTGCACCCATTTGAAGTATTTAGCAATATTCAATAAAGTTGAAGTTGTGTATATTTTTTAATACAACTCTATGTTTAATTTATATACATTTTTAAATTCTTACACATATGCACAAAAAGTTGCTCCTGTAACTTGTTTTGAAATAATAATCTAAAAGAAAGAAAACAAAAAGGAAAGGAAAAGTAAAAGGAAAGGAAAGGAAAGGAAGACAAAACAAAAACCTAAATGCTACCTGAAACCTACTGGGAGAAAAACTGATGGCATAGGAATTAGGGGACCCTTTTCCAGCTGGTCTCTCGAATTGAGCTGGATATCTACCAGACCACTCTGAACACCCACGAAATCAGCCTGAGATGTAAGAAGATATATCTGAATCTCTACAAAAAGAATATCACAGGCGGTTGGTTTCAAGGTATGAAGCGAGGAGCCGTGATTCTGCGGGCACATATCTGAAGATAAACAGAAGGGGGCGGGAGCCGTGGCGATCCTACACCACCGGTGAGTGATAGCCTCCCACGCTGGGGATGGGGCACAAACTTGCAGACTGGTAGTGGCAAGGAAAAGACTTTAGGGCAGCTCCCCGGACTGAAACCTGGAGTGGTGGGGCCGTGCATGTGAACTGGGGGTGGCTAGTGGTTTTAGAAGCACAAAGGACAGAGACGTGCCCCCGAGCCCTGACCTGGAGGTGAGGACTGGGAGCCCTGCTGAGGGGCGCACAACCCAGGACGCTGCAGTTTATAGCAGCACAGACAGAAACAGAGATAGTGTGGCCTGGGGAGTTCACTGAAGAACAGACTGCGATCTCTCTGTTCTGAGGCAGAGGGTTGGAAACGGTCTCTTCTGCTCTGACTCTTGGAAGAGATGTGGAGAGCTGCCAGGGAAAGCCGCCAGAGAAGAAAAGGCCCCAAAAAGCGGTTTTCACTGAGGCCATCCACCCCAGGGGGCAGGGCAACTCTGCCCAAACAAGGTTGCCTGAGTAACAGCATGGCAGGCACCTCCCCCAGAAGACAGTCTGGGAGAACAAGAGGCCAACAAGGTCCCTAACAAAACAGGTGCATCTTGCTTGGGTTGTGGTCAATAATTTGGACTCTGTACATTCCCTCAACCACCTCTCAACGGAATGACTAGGAGGGGGAACCTCCAAAATAGGAAGGACTCAGAGACTGTGACTTCTGCCACAGATTTACAAATGGATACAGATATAATGAAGATGTTGGAAATGGAATTCAGGGTAGCAATTGTGAAAACAATAGTTAGAATGAAGGAATCGATTAATGGCAACATAGAGTCTCTATTGGCAGAAATGAAAGCTGAAGTGGCAGAACTTAAAAATGTTATCAATGAGATCCAATCTAATCTAGATAATCGAACAGCTAGGGTAAGCGAGGCAAGAAAGAATTAGTGATCTAGAAGACCAATTGATAGAAGAGAAGGAGAAAGAGGAGGCCAGGGGGAAAAACAACTCAAAATCCATGAAAATAGTATCAGAAAATTAGTGACACCATGAAACGTTCCAATGTCAGAATTATTGGGATCCCTGAGGGGGTGGAGAGAGAGAGGACTAGAAGACATATTTGAGCAAATCATAGCTGAGAACTTCCCTAATCTGGGGAATGAAACAACCATTCGTGTCCTAGAGGCAGAGAGGACCCCTCCCAAGATCAAGGAAAATGGGCCAACGCCCTGGCATGTAATAGTAAAACTCGCAAATCTTAGAACCAAGAAAACCATCTTAAGGGCAGTTAGGGGGAAGAGATTCCTTACCTACAGAGGGAAGAACATCAGAATAACGTCAGACCTATCCACAGAGACCTGGCAAGCCAAAAAGGGCTGGCAAGACATACTTAGGGTACTAAATGAGAAGAACATACAGCCAAGAATACTTTATCTGGCAAGGCTGTCATTTAGAATGGATGGAGAGATGCAGAGCTTCCAAGACTGGCAGAAACCGAAAGAATATGTGACCACTAAGCCGGTCCTGCAAGAAATATTAAGGGGGTTCTATAAAAGGAGAAAGACCCCAAGAGCAATATAGAGCAGAAATTTACAGAGACAGTCTATAGAATCAAGGACTTCACAGACAACATGATGACAATAAATTCATATCTTCATTATAATCACTCTCAACATGAACAGCCTAAATGTTCCCATAAAACAGCACAGGATTGCAGATTGGATAAAAAGACAGGACTCATCCATATGCTGTCTACAACAGACTCATTTTGAACCTAAAGATACATCCAGACTGAAAGTGAAGGAATAGAGATCCATCTTCCATACCAACGGACCTCAAAAGAAAGCTGGGGTAACAATTCTTATATCAGACAAATTAGATTTTAAGCTAAAGACTGTAGTTAGAGACATAGAAGGACACTCTATCATTCTTAAAGGGGCTATCCAAGAAGAAGATCTAACAATTGTAAATATCTAGGCCCCCAACATGGGGGCAGCCAACTACATAAGCCAACTCTTAACCAAAGTAAAGAGTTATATTGACAATAATACGTTAATTGTAGGAGACCTCAACACTCCACTCTCAGCAACAGACTGATCATCTAAGCAGAAAATCAACAAAGAAACAGCTTTGAATGACACACTGGATGAGATGAACCTCATAGATATATACAGAACATTCCACCCTAAAACAAAAGAATACTCATTCTTCTTGAGCACACATGGAACTTTCTCCAGAATAGACCACATACTGGGTCACAAATCAGCTTTTAACCGATATCAAAAGATTGAGATTATTCCCTGCATATTCTCAGACCATAATGCTTAACAACTGGAACTCAATCACAAGAAAAAATTTGGAAGAAATTCAAACACTTGGAAGCTAAAGACCACTCTGCTCAAGAATGTTTGGGGCAACCAGGAAATCAAAGAAGAACTTAAACAATTCATAGAAACCAATGAGAACGAAAACAGATTGGTCCAAAACCTATGGGACACTGCAAAGGTGGTCCTAAGGGGGAAATACATAGCCATCCAAGCCTCACTCAAAAAAATAGAAAAATCCCGAATTCTCTAACTAACTTTACACCTTAAAAAACTGGACAAAAAGCAACAAACAATGCCTAAGCCACACATTAGAAAAGAAATAATCAAGATTACAGCAGAGATCAATGAATTAGAAACCAGAAACACAGTAGATCAGATCAATGAAACTAGAAGCTGGTTCTTTGAAAGAATTAATAAGATCGATAAACCACTGGCCAGACTTATTCAAAAGAAAAGAGAAAGGACACAAATTAATAAAATTATGAATGAAAGGGGAGAGATCACGACTACCACCAAGGAAATAGAAACAATTATTAGAAAATATTATCAACGACTATATGCCAATAAATTAAGCAACGTGGAAGAAATGGATGTCTTCCTGGAAACCTATAAACTGCCAAGACTGAAACAGGAAGAAACTGACCACCTGAATAGGCCAATAACCAGTAATGAGATTGAAGCGGTGATCAAAAATCTCCCAAAAAACAAGAGTCCAGGGCCTGATGGATTCCCTGGGGAATTCTACCAAACATTCAAAGAAGAAATAATACCTATTTTCCTGAAGCTGCTTCAAAAAATAGAAACAGAAGGAAAGCTTCCTGACTCATTCTATGAGGCCAGCATTACATTAATCCTCAAACCAGGCAAAGACACCATCAAAAAGGAGAAATTCAGACTGGTATCCCCGGTGAATATGGATTCCAAAATTCTCAACAAAATCCTAGCTAATAAGATCCAACAATATATTAAAAGGATCATCCACCACAACCAAGTGGGATTTATCCCCTGGATGCAAGGGTGGTTCCACATTTGCAAATCAATGTGATAGAACACATTAATAAGAGGAGAGAGAAGAACCGTATGGTCCTCTCGATTGATGCAGACAAAGCATTTGACAAAATACAGCACCCTTTCCCAATTAAAATTCTTCAAATATAGGGATAGAGGTAACATTCTTCAATTTCATAAAATCCATCTATGAAAAACCCACAGCAAATATCATCCTCAGTGGGGAAAAGCTGCGAGCATTTCCCTTAATATCAGGAACTCATCAAGGATGCCCACTCTTGCCACTATTGTTCAACATAATACTAGAAGTCCTAGCAACAGCAATTAGACAACAAAAAGAAATAAAAGGTATTCAGATTGGCAAAGAAGAAGTCAAACTGTCTCTTTGCAGATGACATGATACTTTATGTGGACAATCCAAAAGACTCCAACCCCAAATTACTAGAACTCATACAGCAATTCAGTAATGTGGCAGGATACAAAATCAATGCACAGAAATCAGTTGCTTTGTTACATACTAACAATGCAAATGTAGAAAGAGCAATTAGAGAATCGATTCCATTTAAAATAGCACCAAAAACCATAAGATACCTTGGAATAAACCTAACCAAAGAAGTAAAGGATCTATACTCTAGGAACTCCAGAACACTCATGAAAGAAACTGAAGACACAAAAAGATGGACAAACATTCCATGCTCATGGATCGGAAGAATAAACATTGTTAAAATGTCTATGTTGCCCAGAGCAATCTATACCTTCAACGCCATCCCGATCAAAATGCCAATGACATTTTTCAAAGTGCTGGAACAAACAATCCTAAAATTTGTATGGAATCAGAAAAGACTCCGAATCGCTAAGGAAATGTTGAAAAAGAAAAACAAAGCTGAGGGCATCACTCTGCCTGATTTCAAGCTATATTACAAAACCGTGATCACCAAGACAGCATGGTACTGGCACAAAAACAGACATATAGACCAATGGAACAGAATAGAGAGCCCAGATATGGACCCTCAACTCTATGGTCAAATAATTTTCGACAAAGCAGGAAAAAAATATGTAATGGAAAAAAGAGTCTCTTCAATAAATGGGAAAATTGGACAGCTATATACAGAAGAATGAAACTCGCCCATTCTCTAACACCATACACAAAGATAAACTCAAAATGGATGAAAGACCTCAGTGTGAGACAGGAATCCGTCAAAATCCTAGAGGAGAACATAGGTAGTAACCTCTTCGACATCGACCACAGCAACTTCTTTCAAGATACATCTCCAAAGGCAGGCAAGTGAAACAAGAGGGAAAATGAACTTTTGGGACTTCATCAAGATAAAAAGTTTCTGCACAGCAAAGGAAACAGTCAACAAAACAAAGAGGCAACCCATGGAATGGGAGAAGATTTTTGCAAATGACACTACAGACAAAGGGCTGATAGCCAAGATCTATAAAGCACTTCTCAAACTCAACACCCAAAAAAACAAATAATCAAGTCAAAAAATGGGCAGAAGACATGAACACACACTTCTCAAAAAAAGACATACAAATGGCTAACAAACTCATGAAAAAATTTTCATCATCATTAGCCATCAGGGGAATTCAAATCAAAACCACATTGAGATACCACCTTACACCAGTTAGAATGGCAAAAATTGACAAGGCAAGAAACAACAAATGTTGGAGAGGTTATGGAGAAAGGGGAACCCTCTTACACTGTTGGTGGAAATGCAAGTTGGTACAGCCACTTTGGAAAACAGTGTGGAGGTTCCTCAAGAAATTAAAAATAGAGCTACCCTATGACTCAGCAATTGCACTACTGGATGTTTACCCCAAAGACACAGATGTAGTGAGAAGAAGAGCCATATGCACCCCAATGTTCACAGCAGCAATGTCCGCCATAGCCAAACTGTGGAAAGAGCCAAGATGCCCTTCAAGAGACGAATGGAAAAAGATGTGGTCCATATATACAAAGGAATATTACTCAGCCATCAGAAAGCATGAAGACCCAACTTTTACATCAACATGGATGGGACTGGTGGAGATTATGCTAAGTGAAATAAGTCAAGCGGAGAAAGTCAATTATCATACGGTTTCACTTATTTGTGGACCATAAGGAATAGCATGGAGGACATTAGAAGAAGGAAGGGAAAAATGAAGGGGGGAATTGGAGGGGGAGACGAACCATGAAAGACCATGGACTCTGAGAAACAAACTGAGGGTTCTAGAGGGGAGGGGGGGTGGGGGGATGGGTTAGCCCAGTGATGGGTATTAAGGAGGGGACATATTGCATGGAGCACTGGGTGTTATATGCAAACAATGAATCATGGAACACTACATCAAGAACTAATGATGTACTGTATGGTGACTAACATAAAATAATAGAATAAAATTAAATTAAAAAAACCTAAATGCTCATAAACAGAATATCAACCAAAAGATCTTTGTATATGTATTCTATTGAACTTATACAGTGATTAAAATAAATGAACTTATGCTACATGTATCAGTATGAATAAATAAACATAATATTGAACAAAAAGTGTACAGTGCAGAAGGTAGAAGCATTTTATCATATCTTATAAAACATTCAAAGCAATGCCTTACTATTTTTATGACTATCTGCTATGAATAAAAATACATAAATATTTATAGAAAGGATCTATACCAAACTCAGGATAGTAGATTACCTCTGGGAATATTCTGGAGATAAAGAAAATAAAATTTGAGAATTTTCTTATATTTTTTAACTGAAATAGTGGTAACAAAATTTAAATTTGTAAAGCTGGATTGTGGATATAGGGATGTCAGGTATATCATTTTTATTCTGTTTATATTTGAAATATTTCATAATTACAAAAATAGGAATATAAAAATAAGCCTGTTGGCTTAGAAAGCTGAACTGCTGACAGCTGGCAGATAAAGTTGGCAGAATTAGGGTGGTTGAATTTCCTGCTAAATGACAGAGTAAGCTACAGACACTGGTAGATGCTGAGGGGGGTGACCAGACATCCCTGCTCTCCTCTGCAACTGTAGGAACATCACTTGCCACCATGGTGATGTTGCAGACAAGATGTCTTGGGACTGGGCAGATTCTATGGCCATTGAGAGGGACTGTATGTGAGAGCAGGAAGATTTTATTTTCTTGTTTCTGTAGCAAGCTGTTCTCCTGAGTTGATATTGGAAGTTAAAGTGACATTTGATTGGTTATCTGACAGTCTCGGATGCAAGTTGTAGCAGGGAATGCCATCAATGATTCAGGGCATTTAAAACTGGTAAGTTCTATATAGAAAAAATGAAACCAGAAGTAAATAAAGCAGACATCTGATATATATTTATATATATTTATGTATATATACACACAGATATTACATATATATAATATGTATTATATATACATATATTATGTATATATATTATATATGTTTATATTATATATGTAATATATGTATATATATTACATATATTATATATGTAATATAATATATATATTATAGCAGCAATGTTATAATGTTATAATATATGTAATATATATGTATATATACTACATATATATATAATATCTGTGTGTGTATATATATATATATCAGATGTCTGTTTGACTTACTTTTGGTTTCCTTTTTTCTATATAGAAGTTTAGATAGGTAATAGAAGATAGATATTTTTTTCTTTTATATTTTTCTTCAAATGATATATTCCCTTATGGTTTATATGTATATGTGGATAAGTAGTGCTCCACATTTATTCAGTCATTGGTTAAAGAACTGACATTTAAAATCATGTATTAGGGATCCTGTAGGTAGAACTAAACTTAATGCAAAGTATAATGGAAAGAAACAGAATTGGAGATCCAACAGTTTCATTTCCAGTTATAAGGTGGGCTCACCTCAGCAAATGACTTTGCTTCTTTTAACCATCTTATCTCATTTGTAACAGTAAAATTACAATTGTTAATATCCACCTCAAAGGATTACTGTGAAGCTTGGAAAAGATGATAAGAAAAAAAAAACTCTGTATAGGTATTTGGTACATTTTATGTCTAAGGAAGAAAGAGAAGGAAAGAGGGAAGGAAGGAAGGGAGGAAGGAAAGAAGGAAGGAAGGAAGGAAGGGAGGGAGGGAAGCAAGGAAGGCAGGGAAGAAGGAAGAGAGAGAAAGAGAGGGAAACGGAAGGGAAAAAGGAAGGGGAAAAAAGGCATCTGGATCTGGAATTCTGGAATTGTAGTTAAAATCCTTCTCTCTAGGTAATCCAGTAATTCACTCAGGTCAGGTGACTCAAATGTAATTATAGCAAAGTAAAATAAACTTGTATTCTTGGTTTCAAGTACATATGTTGTTTAACTAGAATATTAAATGGGGGGTTCAATTATTTTGATAGAAAATCTATATCATCTTGAATATGAATTCATTTAACGGGATACTGAATATATAGTTTGGTATCATCCACTGTCCTAGGTGATGAAGATACAGAGATAGATAAAATGCCATATCTTCCCTTTAGCTACATGTTTTACACTTCAAAATGTAGCTTTTGTGGTCCTAATTCTAGACCACAGCAAGGGTTAGGATGTTAAACAAATAGATGGAGGGTAAGGGAGTGTCTTTACCTCCATGTTCTGAAAAGAGTGCAAAGTCTTTTTAGATATAAAAAGAAAAGTTCAATTATCTCATTTTAATTTACTGTGAGTGACTTCTTAATATGGCTGTGAGGCTCTGTTTAACTTTAATTGTTCTATAGCCTGAGTTTTACATCCAGTTAATATACCTTTCTGCTATGATGCTTATGGTGCATTAAATATAAAACTACATTCCTCACAATGTCAGCCATCTTTTTAATTTCAAAATTTTAAAGATTTCCATTGCATTGTAGCTTTATGAACGTTTACAAATGCAAATTTAGAAAAGACTTAAAATACCATTTGGTCGTTACTCACTTTTATTATAAAATATCTAATTCTATCACTGTAAATGTTTCATGTGATAGAAAAAATCCTTCACTTTCCACCTAGATATTCTAGACATATTAGTCACACAGAAATGAAGTCCCTAGAACCTGGCCATTCCCCAACAATGGAAAAAGAAAATGATCTATTTATTTACTATGTAGCAATCTGACAACTTGCTTGATTACTCCCTCTTAGAAACTGCCAATTCAGGAAAGTGGAGGGATCTCTAGCCACACCACTATCATTATTCAGAAACTGGTCAGTGAGCCAGATTTTGCTCAAACCATGTTTCATCAGCCTGGCATTGTGTTATTAAAATACTTGAATTCATTGATGATTTTAGGAAATATAAATATATTTCATAAAATTCCAGATTCCCAGCCTTTCTTGAAAATCTGGCATGTATAGCAATAGCGGGTGCCCATTCCTTCCAGCCCTGGTATAATCTTATATCATACCTGGTAATAGAGCTCGAGAGAGCCGGGATCTGTCCAGGAGCTGGACCTGGCTCACAGCCAGCTATGAACTATGAATGGACACAGTCACCAATCCTTATCTTCTTTTGAAAATATAGATCTAGCAACTCTGGGTCCACAATCTTTCATGACAGCAAATAACCTGGAGCTGAGTAGTTAGCTGCCATAGTACCCGCTATTCTCTGTTGTTTATGTCATCCTCTTTATACTTTTACTTTTACCCACTTTGTTAGATTGTATTATCGTTCAAAATATTTGTTATTTTTCCCTATTACTGGAATAGTCTTTCCTTAACCCGTTAACATTGGACTTGGCTATGTAACTTACTTTGGCCTATGAATTGGGACATATGCCAGTTCCAAGCAGAAGTTCTAAGAGACCTCACGTGGCTCTGCCTTCTGCAACATCAGGATTTCCCCAGATGAGGGTTGCTCCTCTAGTCTAATCCCAGAATGAAGATGATAAGGAGCAGAGCTAAAGCAGGCTCATGATGCACACATAGCCTGAACAAAAATAAGTGATTGTTTTCGTGAGCCTGTGAGATTTCATTGTCATTTTCTATCACAGCAGATCTTAGCCTAAACCAACCCATACAATCTTCCTAGCTCTGCCAGCCATTTTATTCTGTTGAACATCAGCAGCAATCTCTTGTCTGCCTAAAAAGAAGAGGCATTTGATCCAATGATCTAAATTTAAATTTTTTGTGAAAGGGGAATGTATACAGCATGATAGAAGTATCTGGTTTTGTATAAAATAGCATAAACGATTCCTTCTTAGTTTTACAGTTTAGAATGAAATGGATATAAATTAATATCAACTGAAGCCCCACCATGGGCTAGATGTTTTCCATACTTCAGCCCATTTTAAATGACCAGCATTACTTAAATGTAAATGTGAAGCTATAGATTAAAAAGGAGCTGCCTATCGTTAGTTACTCAGAAGAAAAGTGATCCATTTGTGGCTAAGAGATATTTAAACAGCTTTCCCATCACAGATGATGTGCTGTTCTCCAAAAAACACAATTTGCTGTCATTTCTAAGGTAACCAAAAATACACAGAAGAAGAAATGGGTGTGTTGGACAGTGGTCATTAATCAAAGAAAGGTCGTAAGCATCAACAAGTACCCTCAGAATTTAAAGAATGACAGCAAGAGGCATTAGACCTTCCTAAAAAAAGAGCATAAGATAAGGGCCATTGCTAGAAGACTCTATAGGAGTTCTATTACTTCCCCTTGTCTTAATTATCTTTATTGTATTTCCTCATAGTGATTGGCAACTAAACACTTTTTTAGAAAGACTCATGCTTTCATGATTTCAGCAACTAAAGCAGCTTTGCTAGGGAGCTAAAGCTTTTTCACAATCCAATTACCTCACAGATCCAGACATCTAAAAAAACCCCAAAACAAAAAAACAGTACTATGGTTCTGGAAAGAAGGTGTGGCAAACTCTGTAGCTTAGCAGAAAGTCTCCCAGAAAGCAAGCTGTGGCCTCAGAATGTGATTTTCCACCCAACAGTAACACGACCACGTGTACAGTTCCCAGTGAAGGATGAAGCACATTTCTACATTCCTATAGATTTTGGGAGTGCCCAGAGAGATGAAACTGAAGTCTTTTGAAAGAAAACTGCCTTCACATTTTCTAGCAAGCAAAATGCAGTCATTTGGAGAACGTGATTTTTATTTGGGACCACCAAAAACTGAACACCTATTAACCCTGCATTATTTGTGAGCATGTAGTGTTTGGTGAGGTGAGCCAAAACACTCACAGGACCCTATGTCTTCTGTGAGTCCATCAAAGGCATCTAGGAAAGAAAAGGCAATCAATCATAAGTTTTGTTAGGTTAGAGATTGTCTGCTTGGTCTGTAGGACTTGGGTCCTCTAAGTGATGTGAGGACCCAGAGCAGTAGTTGAAGGCTTGTGAGCCCCAAGAGGAGCAGCAGCTAATAGATTTGGAAAGGACCCTGTTTACGCTCATGGATCAGAACAGTGGGAATGTAGCCTTGTGACTAGCACAAGGCAAGGTGAGATCACCGAGCAGGAAGAAGGAAATGAGACACAGCCCCAAGGACATTGTGAAAATGTGAGTACTCCAAGGATTCTCAGAAATATTTAAGGAAGGTGTCAAGGTTCTGCCATCTTTCAGGTGAGAGATAAAATATAAACATTTGGGCTACATATATTAAATTATATAAGATCCCTCCTGGGAAAAACATGTAAGAAGACTGAAGAAAGTTACATTTGAAAATAATCACATGCTGTATTGAAAGAAAATAATATTAATGACTGCAAGAAACTATAACATCAAAGACAATAATACTCAATATTAATCATAAACACACTCTGGAACTTTACTAACGGAATCTAAAATATTTTGCTCCCTATACCATTAACTGCATTCTCCTGCTATAAGTTCAAGAGGGTCGAACACTGGATGATATTGCTTGGCTTTTGAAAATAGTTGTAAAGAAAGAACGACATTATTTTGTTCTTGATACAGTGAGATAGAATATTTCTATGATAAGTTCCTTTTAAAAATTCTTACCTTGAATGTTAGTAGCCAAGCCATTAGTCAGTTCTGGTGGTATGGGGTCTGTGCGTATGTATGTGTGTCTCTATACACATATACACATACGTTTGCTGTTAGTCCTCATTTGCAAAGACCTTACTCCTTCTGTGTATAACCGCTAATTGAGAGAGGGTGAATGATGACACTACCTTGCTGATGACCAAGTGTTCTGCCCGCTAAGTATTCTTCAGCACAGAGAAGCACAGCCCTTCTATATTAAAATGATCAGTGCCCTGGGGCGCCTGGGTGGCTCAATTGGTTAAGTGTCTGCCTTCAGCTCAGGTCATGATCTCAGGTCCTGGGATCTGAGTCCTGCATTGGGTTCCCTGCTCAGCGGGGATCCTGTTTCTCCCTCTCCTCCACTCTCGTGCTCTCTCTTACTCTCTCTCTCAAATAAATAAACAAAAATCTTTAAAAAATAATAAAATACAATAAAACGATCAGTGCCCTAATTCAACATTTTTCAAAGGATTTGTTCACCTTGAATGTTTCATTTAATCAGGGTTCTGTAGAACTTGCTGACAAAGGCTTTCTGAGTCAGGAGGTCTCTGAACTCTGTAGCTTCCTGCTGAATACTGCCTAATCTGACCCAGTTCTTCCCCATGAACAAGAATCCTAAAGGAAACACCGGAACTGAGTCAATGCCAACAGAGCACATTGCACAAATATTCAAAAACAAAGCTCCGAGCCCTGCGTGCCCTGTTTTCTGATATTTTTCTGCCTGTTCAGCAGTTTTTTTTACCCTTACTGAGACTAAGCCAGAAAATGTGGGTAACATCCTCATGCGGGCTCCTAGGAGGATAAAATAAATAATAAATACAAAGTAGCATCTAATGCATCCTAATTTGGCATTCCCCTCTTGTTGAGACCTAGATAACCAAGTTGTCTAACTGCCTTCATCCTGCTGATGCTGAACTCCATCACAACATAAATTTGGTAAAAGCAGAACACCACTCTCACTGGGTCTATGTCAGGCCCAGCCTAATTCCTAGTCCATAATTCCTCCCCATGAGATGCCATGTTGAGAGATATAGCTCTGCCTCTGCTTCTGGATACTGACCCACACCTGCACACGACCACAACTTTCCCCAAGCTCCTCGTGCCTGCTGGCATTTAGGCCCTATAGGAATACAGATGCTTGGCTTCTTTGGGAGTCTTAAACACACTCGACCCCTGTGGCTCCAGTTCTTACAAACTCACTTCTACTCTGATTCCTGTTTTTCAATTCTTCTTCTCACAGCCCTCTGTACATCTGCCCTGCTCTTGGCTCTCTTTCCTTTTCAACTACATTCACCCCAGCTTCCTGTCTAAAAAGCCATGAACCATGCTTCAAATTCCTGCTAAATGGCTCAGGTCCACTTCTCAGCTGATTCATCCCCATGTCAACTGTTTACCACCATTTCTGAGTGTTGTCACCCTAGATCCTTAGATGTCTCATCACCATATTCTGACACAATTTTACTTCATCCTAAACTTTTTGATTGCCAGCCACATGCACCTGGATGTTCTCTATGTTTGCCTTACTACCTGGGACACCATGTTTTTTTCTAGCTGATAATTTAAATTTCTCCTCACTGCTTAGGCCACTGTACCAGTAGAGACCATCCTGGACTATTTCAAGAGACTGAGACATTGTGCTTCAGCCCCTGCATGAGGCCCCATCATCAGGTAAGCATCCCTAAAATTTTTCTAAGTCTCCCACTGGAGACTGGGAATGGCACTGAGGACACTTCAGACCTGGCCATGGTCCTGTGTGAGGCCTGGTCACTAGGGACACCTCCTCAATATTTTTCCATGTAGCTTGGTTTGGCTTCAAGGAGTGGTCAGAATGTCAGATCCCAGGCTATTCCTTCTTGCCTCATTCTACTACAAGTAATTTAAAGTCAGTAGCCACCTCTAAAGATATATGATCACTAAGACATAATGAGAATAGACACAGCTATGAGGAATGGCGTGTTCATGGGTGAGGAAGGCTGGGATTGAGTTGAGTCCCAGAAGTATGTATGCATTAAAGCACCACACATGGGGACGATTAACTTAACAGCAAAAACTGATTTAGACAAAGGGAGCCAAGCAGTCGATGGCCAGTATCCCAAGGGGCCACTATGTCAGGAGTGGCTTAATAAGTTTTATCATATCAGTACCTGGGGTGAATGGTGGGTGATTCTATTCAGTGGATGGTCCACAAAAGCAGGGATAATTCAGTGACAAATGGTAATGTCAAGTCATCATCACTTAGAGAGATCTATCCCTTTGTGTCAGGACCCCAGCTAGGAGCTGGACAACAGATGTATGTGAGTTGAAGGAGAGAAAAAGGAGAAAGTTGGATCCAAATAATCAGAAGAAGCAAAGACTTCACTAGAAAATGGATTTGGAGCAATGTCCCAGTCTTAGGTAAACCTGAGACCTTAGGCAGCTAACAAGGCAGACAAACAGAATTTAGGAAGCCTTGTGATTGAAAGGCCAAAAGATCCCAGGGTTCCTCCCAAGAATATCAGGCACTTGACAAGGTTGGTAACATAGCCAGACTTCAACCAACACCAGATGCTAAGAATGGAGATACTGACCTTCCTCCCAGATGACAGGGAAGTGAATCTGGGTCTGCAGGTGAAGTTCAAGAGTACAGCCAATTAAAGAGAAAGGTACAGGACACAGGAAATATGATTACAGTCACACCCTTGCTCAATGACTTGTTCAATGATGCCTAACTAGGGATCATATTTGAATCTTTAAACTGGCATCACCAGCCTGTCAAGCATATGGCAGATCCCAGGGTTCAGCCTTTTTCATTCCTGGACATATTTTAGTAGTGACCTTCCAATTCTACATCATGACATCCAGTACAGACCCTCAAAATTTCTGCTGTTTCTGCCTCCATCACTTTACTCTAGACTCTCATTGACAATTTCTTTTTCCCTTTCTGTTAGCTTTCCAACCCTGCCAAGTTATCAGAAATGCAGTAGTTGTTATGGTCAGTGTGTACCTGTAAAGCACTCTTTTGTGTTTTCTGGAATTGTCAGTTTGCTATACACACACAGTGGGTTGAAACAATCTCAAGGGCATGAAATTTTCTGTTATTATTTCTTTGGAATTCTCTCTGAATCTTAACTCAAAACTTTGCACATGATATAGACTTCAGAAATATTTGATGATTGCCTGATCAGTTATGCATATCAGGACACAAGTTAACTTCATCTTCTCAAGGTAAAATTCAATCATTGTTTCAGGGGAGAGGTAGTTGGCATTACACAATGGTATACTGTTATGCTAGCCCTATACATATCAGCATATGTCATTTTTATGTTAAGTTTTCAAAAACATAAAAAGCAAACATATTTTTGTAATAAAGTTGTTACATATTTTTATGTTGCTATATATTAAATAGGGTTGCTATATAGATCTTATATTATTATATGTTGCAATTATTATAAAATATTATATAACATATTCTGTTATATGTTAGATAGTAGATGTTGTATATTATGTACTTTATCCATCTATCACCATTGTTTTACCAACATAAATAACTGTAACTCCATGTTACTCAATGGTCTGAATTGATTTCAGCTCTTAAATTTCAAGTTTTAAGTATGAAAATCTCAACTTTCATAATCTCTGTTGTGCTCCTCTTAAGAAATATGGATAGTTAGCTGTTCATAATATAAAAATAATGTTTACATTTCAGCTTATAAAACATGTTAGAAATATCTCAAGGAATTTTCATACAATAGCTCCCCCTAAAATATATACTCCCATTTTCATGAAGGAATGTGAAATATGTATAAGATAGTAAAACTCAGTTTAAAGGTGAAAAAGTCTTGTTTTCTTGAAGTTAAGATTATTTCCTTTGAAGCAATAGTGTTGCTTGTGAATAGATTCATGGACACAGAGAATGGTTGGATTTATCTTCATCTTTGTTTTGAAAATATACTTATTTTCTCACTTGTGATATGATAACCAATGTTCAAAATGATTGCAAGGAGAAGTCCAAATGTCTTTAAGACCAGAAGGTAACTTCAAGTCCAAATTATGACAGGAGTTTTAAGCCTAAAATGTCACATCTCCTGATATTTGTGTGGCAGAGACGCAGTTTCAAAGAATAAAAGAACACAGAACTACAAGTGGCATAAATAATCAAGATCAAGGTGACTTGAAGAGTAATATGTATGATAAGAGTGACAGAAGGAATTGGTTTAATCTATGTTTTAACTTTGACCTTGTATTTGTTAGTGGAATGGTTGTAAAATGGGTTTCCTCGCACTTCATTTCTATAATTTTCATAATTACTTAAGTTTTTCCTCTTGTTTTTTATTGACTATAAAACAGTAAAATATTTTTCTAATATAATATAATCTATTGATTATATCAATACACTTTGCATGTTTAATACATTTTTACTATGTAGCTACTATTTTACACACTATACTTTTCATATTTCATTCTTGGTAAGAATGGAATCTTTCACTTTTTTTCCTTTTTTCTTTTACCTTATTTCTCTTGAGAACTAAAGGTTTTAAAACATTTCTTTAAGAGAACAGAATAACATGGTAGATATATTATCTCCAATTCCACTAAGTCAATGATTTTAACAATACAGAAGTTCTCCTGTTAGGCTCCATTCCTTACATCACACTGCACTCTAGTATTAACTTGCTACCATGCAAGAGAATAACAGAGATTGAGAGACCTCCCTATGGTGGGTGGAAGACTTGAAATTTAGCAAAGACACATTTTTTGTCTATGACATATGTTAATGGCTCTTGTAATAAGAATATGGATATGCGCCAATTACCTCAGATAGTGAAAACTCTACTGTCAGATTACAATATACAGGAGTAAGTAATGTCTCAGAAGTAGTACATTCAGGTTTTAGGTGAATTGGAATGTTATTCTTCTTGGTAATCTGCCACAGGCTCTTACGGCCCAGCAGAAACTCTGGTTGTCTGCCATATTTGGGATCCAGCTTTTCCTTCTGTGATTCTCTCACTAGTTGCTACTTCTTCCTACTTCATTGATTATTCTTGTCAACATGACCCATGTCTCTTGGTTAGTTTACTACGCCGTTATATATGACAGAGTCTATCTTCTACACTGGTGGTAACTTCTGGCAAGTGGAACTGGATTGCTAGTGGTCAAGGATGAGAGCCTTTTTTAATATACTAGTTTTCACATTTTGAATTTTATGTCTTGTGCATTTATTTTAAAAATAAATAAATCAATAACTTAAAAGAAGCTCTGCAGAGAGCAATTTCAAACTCATAACATTATGAGAAGGAAAAAGGAGGGAAGAAAAAAGATGAGTATATCAAAGATTTAAAAAGGAAAACAAAAGGGAAAATATTTTCAAAATTAAAATAATATCAAATATAAAATGTTAGCAAAAGAATAACAGAAATGACAGAACACTAACTTACTAACATAGGTAAAACATAGGTAAGAACTGGAATCAGGATTCTGACTCAAACACTGGAATACCAGACTCATCATATTTCTGGTATTAAAAATTAAAAATATGCAAAATGTTTTAACGCACTGATACTCTATACCAATGGACATTGCTAGGGGCCAGAATTTCAGTAGTCTGGAGCAAATTGACAATAATGACAACAAAAATATATATAAGAGAGACTGAGGTTCTTAGAATTTACATTATGCCACTCTAGAATGCCAAAGTCTGAGTCCTGCATACAAACCGTAATCATAGAACAAGAATTAAGACATTAGCACAAAGTATATCTAAAGGGTAATAATATAGTTTATAACATTTCTTCACACATTGTACTAGTGTGTAAGAGGGATGATCCTCTACCACAAATTATATAATAAACATCACGTTCATCTAAGTTCTGGTGAAACTGATTTATTTCAAGATACTTTACAGGCACAAGAAGTCTTTTTCTGTCTCAAATTCCACATAATTCTTGGGCTTACCATATCCCCCAAATGTTGCTGATCTAGAAGTCATTAGAGAGGTAGGGCAATTAATAAAGAAATAGGAAAGAAATCATCCTTACAAATATATCCATTTGTCAGGTTATAAAAAAACTTACAGATACATCTGACTACTCATATCCCAAATCACAGAGGATTTAAAATGCCATAAAGGTCTACCTTAGTAAATGCATTATTCGTAGTCCCAAAATTCAAATTGCCAAGGAAAATGTGACATCATTTTACTGTATGAAACAATTGTTCATTTTTGGTAGTTCCACTAAGATATATAACTGCTGCCAATACAACCTTTTTTAAAATTAAGCACCAGCCTTTTTCTCCCGCAAGTGATTCCGGTATTTTTCCTTGTATTCGCTGTAATTAAGTTCTCCCCAGACAAACAAGCTTCCCTACTGGGCAGGTATTCCCAATTCCTCCTGGCTCTAATCACAGCATTCTCACTAGCTTTGTCCTGACAATTTCAATTCTACACATACAGTTTCATCCTAATTTACAGAACTTTTAATTACCACAATAACCTGTGATTATTCTGGAAACAGGACTGGTGTGGCAGACCCCACTTAACCTTGATCGGTTCCACGAGTAACCAAATGCTTTGCAAAGATAGTCGAAGATACTGCTCATTGATTTTTATGTATTTACTTTTTGATATTCAAGTAGCCAAAATACTCAAAGATGCTTTGTTCCTGGGACACATTAAAATGCTGAAATTTGGAAGTACCCTTGTCTGACAACTTGACTTGATGTGAACCTAACTAGTAGAGTTTCTAAGGCTTTTAAAGACAGAGATGATTCATAGGGGTCTTGTCAACAGTCAACAATCATAAAACAAGGAACTTGACACTGTCATTTGTCAGTTCAATCCCAATTCTGTTTAAAGCTTCATTTACCGTAAGGAGGCTTACTTACCTCTACTCAACCACTGTATTCAACTTACGTCTTATAGCTGCTACTTGGCAAAATATGAGCATCAATGCTTAAAAGCTTTTTTTTTTTTAACTAAAGAGCAGAATATTTAGAGTGAATTATTGACCAAGACTATTACATGGGATATTTAAGAAGTGGTGTGGGCTAATTCCCCTAATTGAGACATTCCTTTTGTTTGAAAATAAGAGTATTATCAGGCAATTTCAATAAAAACTCTTTAAATAAAAAATAGTAAGTATGATTTCTATTGCTTTAACACAATAGTCCTTGAAAAAGCAATATTCCCCACAGAAGGTATTTTCCAAAGGGACTAACTAGATTTTAAATAGAATAGAATGATATATAATAGTATACTATTTTGTATTTCTGAAGTGTTTGTTTAATTATAATTCATGAAGACCAAAATTAAAAAAAAATTTAGAATAGGTAATAAGTATGCTTTTTATTCTAAGCATGCATTAGATAAAACATTTTTACAACGTCTTTTTCTTGGTGTTTTTCTCTTTAAAAGAAAAAAGCTTTCTGCTCTTATCTCAGTTTTTTACATATATAAAAGGTATTAAAGAGCAGTTAAGTGTGTTGTAGCTTTTTCTTATAAGCCAAAATAAGCCAAAAATCTGCTGCCTCTCAGCTCAGTTAACACATTAATGCTTAGAGATAATGTAACTTTATAAAGACTGTTGGTTTTACATATGTAAAATTTGCAAAATGATATTCATAAACTTGCTGTTTTCAAAGGTAAGGGATTACTGTTTTAATTCCTATACCTCTATATTTTTTAAAAGATACTGTATAACAGTCATTTCTTTTCAACCTCCCTTTCCCAATACTTAGGTTTTCAGATTTTCAAGTTAAAACTATACTATAAATATGGTAATTAATATTGCTGGAAAATTAGTTTAATAATTTCAAACTCACTGGCTTTGCATTTCAGCTGAATCATTCTTAATAATATTGCAATAAATATATGGTCTTCAAATAGTAATTTGTCATCTTAGCCTGTAAAAAGATGACTGATTTGGACAGTAATGCTCTAGGTGTTAATATATAAAAAGGAATTTGAGTTAGAGGTCAGAAAGTACTTTTATCTTGAAAATATTTATAGTGAATTCGGCTTCAGTTCCTGCATTCTTATCCCTTGAGGATTGCTTTGAGATCCAGGTTTACATGAACCAGAAAACTTAAACTCAAAACTGGTCTCACACTGCCAAACTTTACATGGTTTCTGCCTGAAATAAGAAATCAAACTTGAAATTCAGCCCAGATTTGTTGAGAACTCCAATGTCATGAAATCAAGGTCCTGAAACTTTAATAAAACTTTCTATAAATCTAAAGCAAGTATGTAAATCAAAAATAAGGTAAAATGCCATAAATCCACACACTAAAAAATGGATCAATCTATTATGCAGGATTTTTGCTTATCATGATTTCTGCAGACAACCTAAGGGAACAGCATAGATAATTTAGATAATTAGCATAGGAAATTTAAAAGATAACATTTTTAACATTAAAAACTTGAAGTTACTCATAGAACTTATCAAAATAGTCATGTCAGAATAAAAGAACTAGGAAAAAAAGCAAAGACTCTCTTTATCTTTATTGAATTACCATGAACTTCCAAATGATCTTGCCATCAGCCATTAATAATTAACAATTTGGGTTCTTCTCCCCATATAGAAATAATAATGGAGCCAAAGTAGCAAAGTAGGGAAAAAAAAGTATAAGAAATCTTACTCATTTTGTTGGATAAAGATCTAAAATACTGCCTAAAAAATATTCTGAATGCATTTATTTTCAGTTTTAAACAACTCCAGAGTATACCTGACTGAATATTCCATTTGATGGAGAAGGAGCTGGACTGCATGATAAGAAAAAAAAGTTTAACTAAAAAAGGTAGGAAAAAGCCATCTGGTGTGAACAGCAGTTGAATGTGTAAGAAAACTGTGACTCTTAAAAAGAAACTTTATCTAAATGGGAGTTAGGTTCTGAGGATTTAACATCGATGAAAGTTAAAAATAATAAAAGAAACCATCAAGAACTTTGATCTGTTAGCACTGAAAAGGACTGGAGCCAATATTTTAGTTCCAGGGAATTATTTCCAAGAGAGTTCAAAAGCAAGTACATACTCTCTAATTTTTTGTAGATGAGAATGAAGTGCCTAGCTTTTTACTGCTTTTTGTTGATGTATTTTAAAAGTATTGTTGGTACATTCTAGTTGAGTGTGGGTTGACCAGTTAGGATTTTGTGGGATGACAGCAAATGTGTGGGTTGAACTGAACTCAATATCCCACCCAATAACCCAGTTCAAGACGATGGAATAGCTTGCTAATGGAAGTTGCCTTACTGGTTGAACTGAATCTAAAGACTTATCAGAAAATGGAACACACTGGGATGATGAAAACCTGTCAACGTTAACCAGGTAGTTTGATGTTTTATGACTTCTAGGGTAGAATTGGATTCCAAATATTCAAATGCCCTCATTATTTAAATAATTCATTTTTTGAAAAGGTTGATGTGTAAATCATGACCCAGTGACTCTTAAGAACTACTTACAGTACTTTCTACAGTGGCCCAGAAAAAAGATGTACTGATTTATATCATGTATCTACCTTCCCTATGAAAAAACACTCATTCTGACCTTTCATTCTTACCTTTTTTGACAGCTATCCTGTAGTTTGGAGATTTGTGGTTGAAGTGGTTGCCTGGGAGTCAAAGCAAATAATGAATCTTGAAATAATAATCTTTGGATATTAATAAAAAAGACATTTTACTCTGAAAAGTCTTCAAAAGACACTAAACTGGTCTGTGTAGACTTGCACAAAGGAAATGCAAATGCCTTTGTGGCCTCATTATTTCATAGCCCTCAGGGAAATCCTATGGGACACCATGGCTTCGAACACATTATAGAATTCCTTACACCATAAAGTTTTGTTATGTCTTCTGTGAAATCTGTCTTAAGTGTCATCACTGGAGTTTTAAAATTTCATGTTACCCATTGATATCTGATTGGATTTTTAATGCTTCACGTATTTCCTTCAGGTAGACAACAGTTCTTTTGCTGAAATGAGATACACTAGATTTTTATGCCCTTCCCAAGAGTCATTAAACTCCTTTATTTTTCAGCCTAGTCAAGCTGTTTAATGAACAATCATAGTGCAGATATATGAAATATTGAATACCTAAGCCAAGGCATTGGTGATGAAAGGAAAACAGAAGGCTCTTTGTGAATGAGCGTTATCTAAATGTGATAGTCTCAGTGATTTTGCTGATCTGGCTAGCTAGACAGGCACCCTCCTCCTTCCTCACAATTCTGTGTTTTTCTCTCCAAATTTAATCTTGCCAGAGTAGAATGACCCTCTGGTATTAGTATACAGGGGGCCATATTCTTTTGGCAATAAGCCAACAGGCATCTATTTAATCTTCCTTCCTTCCTTCCTTTCTCTTTTTCTTTCTTTCTCCCTTCCCTCCTTCCTTCCTTCCTTTCTTCTTTCTTTCTTTTTTCTTTCTTTCTCCCTTACCCCCATATTTTAAATTGGGACTCTACCCAATGTGGATTTTGATCACCTTTTTTTGAAACATGCTGCACTGAGTCCTAAGGAGCATGGGAATAGGACACAATGAAGGAGACTGATAGACCCATGCATTCAACAATTATTTCCAGAACACATATTATATATCAGATACTCTTTTAGGTTCGTAGGATATATTAGTGAACAAAACGAACAAAAATCTCTGTCCTCGTGGGACTTAACTGCTAGTAATAAAGGCAGACTGTAAGCAACACCATAAAAATAGTATATAAGTAAATTTTGTATTTGTTGTGAAATGTGACAAGTAATGTGTTAAACATTCAGCAGACTAGGGGTTTCAGGATTGTGGGTATGGATGACCATGTGAGGAGAGGGGTGAGTAGCAAACAGCAATTTTATACAGTAAGCCTTCTTAAGAAGCTAACATTTGAGCAAAGATTTAAAGGGACTAGACAGTCCTCAAGTTAGATTATGTCCAAGACCCTTGAACTATATAGTTGTGCAGAAAGTACACAGACTTGTTAAAAACCAAAATCCAACCAATTAAATGTGAAGATCTAAATGGGTTTCATGAATCAGTAAGCATTCCATCTAGCTTCCATCCCAAGTGGAGGGGAGCTCCCAGGAGTTGTATAAAATGGAAGGCTTTTATAGGAAGGAGGGTGGGTGAAGGAAGTTATTAGCAAAAGAAAAGAATTGCTCCTGTAAGGTCACCTTCCCTTAAGGGTAAGGGCGGGGTGTCTTGTCATAAAGATTACCTTGTCTTCCTTTGGGGGGGAGGGCAGAATGGAGAGGGCCCATGTGACAGATTACTTCAGTGGTGCTGATCAGGAAATTTCCAATTGATCGGCTTAAAATTCCACTCCTGGAGAAGTTGAAACTGTAATTAAGTCTTGGTTTGTTATCCTGGGGGCAAGTGACTCCAGCTTGGCTTGTAGTTTTCTTTTTAACTCACTAAACATGACAGAAAATACCAAAAAGCAATATATCTCAAAGAACAAGTTGGTAGAATATAGTGGTCTCTATGAGCACTGGAGGAATGCATAGCACAGAAGTATTAGAATTTAAGATGATAATAAGGATTAATGAAGGAAAGACAACATTCTCTCTGAGAGTTGGTGAACTTTAAGGTAGAACAAAATAAATGCTGTGATAAGAATGAGTACATCTTTTTAATGAGTAAACTTAATTTCATCCTATTGATGACCTGGAAAGACCTTCAAAATGGGTTTTCTCTTTTTTCAAACATGAAACTTACACTGGGGATTTATGTGAGCCTAGGAAGGTTAATCAGATTAATTAAAAGAAATGACAAATCTGAATTCAACCCATTAACACAGAGGAGATAGGATGAAAACTTTAAAATCATTAGTGACATCAAATCAGCCTTCGCAAATCCAGGGAGTCAACAGAACACACTGGAGGCACTGGCTTCAAGGTAATGTCACAGAAAAAAGTGGCAATAGGATGAGTTACAAAGAAAGAAAACCACAAGCCTTGCTGTATTCTGGGTGGAAATACAGAGATACTACAGAAAATGTCCTGGAACTTAGTTTTTAATCTCACAAAGGAAAGAAAAAAAATCATGTGAGCAAACAAAAGTTGAGGCCAATAGCAGGCCCTCCCAAGATGGGCCACTTTGGCAAGAACATTATTTTGAGTTAAAAACAATCAAAACCCAGTAGATTCAGGAAAAGCTCCCTACCTCCCTCTCAACTGCCTACTTGTATCATGAGAGTTATTAACAGAGATTCCTCTTTAACTAAGAAACTTATCTATAATAGAGCAGTCTTTGTTTTCCAAAAATCCTGAGAATGGTCTTTCTCCCCTTCATACCCTCAGACTCTTACCCCTCTCCCCAGTTCATGTAAGTATCCTGCTGCCTCACAGTCTTTGGAATTTCCATGTCTGTGTGAATTCCTCTACCTATGCTATTAAATTTGTTTTTTTCCTATAAATCTGTCTCATGTCAGTTTGATTCTTAGTCCAGCTAGAAGGACTGAGAAAACTGAAGGCAGAGAAAATTCTTCCCAACACAAACAAAAAATACTGGATAAGCTTTAGCTTATGCTGTAAAATAAATATAAGACTTAGCAATTCTAGATAGGCTTAAAAAAGAATAAGATGTTATTTACATTTGAGAAAACTTCATGCTAAAATGAATAAAACAGTTATAGAATTTAGAAAATTAATATAACCCATAAAGTGTATACAAGGGAATTAATATAATTAATAAAATATTTTTTTAAAGATTTTATTTATTTATTTGAGAGAGAGAGAATGAGAGAGCACGAGAGGGAAGAGGGTTAGAGGGAGAAGCAGACTCCCCGCTGAGCAGGGAGCCCGATGTGGGACTCGATCCTGGGACTCCAGGACCATGTGGAGCCGAAGGCAGTCGCTTAACCAACTGAGCCACCCAGGCGCCCAATTAATAAAATATTTTCCAAGTTAAGTTTATATTAAATGAATGAACTTGTATACCATATACATACTAGAGATAATTAAGAGGTACAAGAAGTACATTAAGACATTTATAAAGTTAAAAGGCAGGTTGGTAGATATATTTAACATTGTAGAGCAGCTTGATTTATATAATTTTCATCAGGATTTAAATTTTGCTTGACTTAGGTTTTGTGGTTGTATAAAAGAATGTGTCACTTTGAAATTGTTTTTGCTCATGTTCTCACATACAGAAACAAAAAGGAAAAATGCTTCCTAATATTTTAATAGAAAACATGACTAATCTGAAAAAGTCTCATTGAAAATCTATACCTCTTTCTTTTATATTATAATAAATACATATTTTTAAATCTTTAAAAATATTAATTGGCTTCTTCCTTCCTTCCTTCTTTCTTTCTTTTCTTTCTCCCTTCCTCCCTCCCTTCCTTCCTTTCTCTCTCTCTCTCTCTCTTTCTTTCTTCTATTTGCCAAGAGTTAGTTACCTTATGTACAACTTCTAGGCCAAGTTAAAACAAACAAACAGAAAAACAAGATAACATCCTCAACAATAATTTTCATGAACACATGATTCATCTCCCAGGACTCTTTCACTACATGTATAATATGGTCACAGAGTCCATTACTATGATACTCTGGTCCTCTTGATTTCTAGATGTCTTGGATTTCTTCACTTATGCAACATTGTATTTAACTTTTGTCTTAAGAAGAAGTCATTCGTACTTCCCAAAGAATGAATTAAAATGGAAATAGAAATTCATGATACCCTTTATAATAGCTAAACTACTTTCCACCAAAGTACTAAATCATCATTTAATGTTCTACAAGAATGATGTATAAAAGATAAGCAAAATAAATTAGAGAAGTAATTTCCTTTTTTCCTGTTTTTATTGGTTAAAAAGAGAAGAACTGTAGACCAAAATGGAGCCATTCAGACCAAGTCACCAAACCAGGGCTTAATACCTAACCTAGTTACAGTTTCAACCTCCCCCCAAAATGCAGTCTTATTAACCAGTCAGTCAGGTATCTTCTGGTCAAACCCATGAAGTAATCTGTCACATGGGTCCTATCCATATCTCAAAGGAAGATGAGGTAATATACCAAATAAGACCCATTGCCCTTCCCCTAAGGGACAGTGACTTGCCTGGAACAATCCTTTATTTTCTTCTGCTAATAACTTCCTTGCCCAGCCCTCCTTTCTATAAAAACCTTGTTTTTGTACAACTTCCAGGAGGTCCTCTCTACTTGATAGATGGGATGCTTCTTGATTCATGAATCACTTAATAAAGCTGTTTAGATCTGCAAATGTATCCAGCTGACTTTTTAAAGAGATTAAGTCTCACATTAGCTTTTCTTCTGCTGTGTCTTTACTGCCGTAATTTATATTTTCTACATGTCAGTAAGACTTATTGCTCTATTTAATGGACAGTTATGTTTACCTAAGATGGAGGCTGATTGTACAAATAATCCATCATTTAAAATATCACATCAAAATTATTAAAAGAAAAGAACTTTTATAACCAAATGAATTTTTTGCAGAAACAACATTTTTGTTTTACTTTTATGCTAAAGTTAAACCAAAAACCTCTAAAAACTAACCAACCAATGTCTAACTAACCAGGATCATAAAGAACACAAGAGAAGGATTTTCAAGAAGAAAATACAACTTTGTTTTTTCAGGTATTTTCTTGCTTTCCAATATACACCTGGCATTTCTTAAAAAACAAGTCAGCTAATGTTCTCTCTAATTCTGTCTAATGATTTTCTCTTACAGATTTTCAAATAAGTCACTTTTCAGCTGAAAACAGGCTTAAAATAATTAAGCAGAAGCTAGTAAGTAATTTATCTGTGCTCAGTCAGGATCATACTCTGAAATTATCCTAGGCCAGGAATTTATACCTGTGATTCAGGGAGTCCATTAAGATGGAGGAGAAAAATTCTACCACAATGGCAGAAATTAAAGGAATTAAAAATTTCTTTGACTTTGTTACTGATAGTAAGTAGAGTTTCATATCAACTACATTGTTGTAAATATCTCAAACTATCATTTATAGTCATCACTTTTGTTCTTCTTATTTAATGTTATTGAAGACATTCATATGTCATGAAATTTTAGATTTTTAAAACCATTTAAATTTCTATAGTTTCAGATAGATAGATAGATAGATAGATAGATAGATAGAGATTCATTTTGGATTTGGAACATTCTTCCAAGTTGGGCTTCACTGACTTTACCAGAATGTCAAAGGGACACAAAGCAAAATGGAAGATCAAGAAATTTTTATTAATAATAGTCTTAATTTTAATTAATTTCTAAAGAATTTCTTTAAACTCAGTCAAGAATATATTTAACCAGGGCGCCTGGGTGGCTCAGTTGGTTGAGCGACTGCCTTCGGCTCAGGTCATGATCCTGGGGTCCCGGGATCGAGTCCCACATCGGGCTCCCTGCTCGGCGGGGAGTCTGCTTCTCCCTCTGACCCTCTTCCCTCTCATGGTCTCTATCTCTCATTGTCTCTCTCTCGAATAAATAAATAAAATCTTTAAAAAAAAAAGAATATATTTAACCATTAAAGAGCCACCCAGAATTTTAGAAATACTTATAATTTTGCTCTGATCTTTGTCTCCCTCTGCCTTCTTTGCTCATTATGAAGATAGGTAACAGATGTTGGTGGGGGGAGTGGGATTCTAACATATTCTTTTTGTTATATCACATATTCCCAATGTTATTAATATTATTTTTGGTCTGTTTGCTTAATTTGACCAGCTTAGATATGGAAAATGTGCACATACAATTTCAATTTCTTTCAACACAGTTTTCTGCTATAGTTATTTTCTATATTTGAGATGTACATTGTAATTTCAACAATACTTGTAAAAAGATTAGAAATTATGACTCAAACCAGGCCATTAGGATGCTCCTTCCCTAGACTCTGACTCATGAGCAGAAGGGCAAAGAAACTGGAAACATGGATGTTCTATGCTATCAAACAGTGGTGTTAAATTTAGTGAATTCAACCCGTGGTTGAGCTGGCAAAACCTTAATATTCTTTCAGTAAATTTCTTACCATTTATGTTAGTTGGAGTCAGCTCTGTTAAAACAAAAAACTAATTCTATAATCTCTCAGTTGGCATCCTAGAGGAATTGCTGCAGATGGGACTATTCCATTTTGTAATTTTTAAATTAGTTTGGAAGAAGCTGCTTAACCTTCTTTGCTAATAAGATTTCCTAGATGAATGACTTCGGGTTTAAGAATTATTTCTCCTTCCTGTTAGTTTCTCTGTTTACTTTCTCTTCCCCTCTAAAAACTTAACAAACTCATACAGTTGATACATAGTCAAGTTGTAAAAGTTCTATTTGCAGATTGAAGGGTAGCAGAATTTGCCATCCCAAAATTTCCTTTTGGCATAAGAATTATCTTGAGCTGGTTATTTTTGAGAAACTACACAATAGGAAAACCTTTGAAAATAATAGAAGTTGCCCTTTTGTAAAATAAATTTACATTATTTATTTATTTATTAAAGATTTTATTTATCCACTTGAGAGACAGAGAGAGAGAGAGAGAGAGAGAGAGAAGAAGCAGGGAGGAAAGGTAGAGGCAGAGGGAGAAGCAGGCTCCCCGCTGAGCAGGGAGCCTGATGCAGGACTCAATCCCAGGGCCCTGGGATCATGACCAGAGCTGAAGGCAGATGCTCAACAGACTGAGCCACCCAGGCAGCCCAAGAAATTTACATTTATAATGAGTATCTCCATTTTTAAGGGTTTCTCCCATTGTGTACCATGAAAAGGAAGATGACTAAATCTCTAGAAACATCAATGGAGAAGACAGGGACTTAAATGTGTGTAACAACCATGCCCTGGTTTTCTCTGTTTTGCCTGAAAACTACTATAACTTGCTCACTCAACCCCCAAAGTCTTTATTTGTCTTTAGCTAGATGTGGTATTTAAGGTGATGGCTTGGACCATGTGGGGGAGTTACTCAGTTTCCCTGGATATCTGTCCCATGTATAGAGTAGGTATACCTGTAATTAAATTTCTGTTTGTTTTCCTTTTGTTAATCTGTCTTTTATTATAGAAAGGTCTCACCCAAGAATATAAAAAGTTATAGGGAGAATTATTTTCCTTCCCTACAAAATAATAGCTTACATGTCTTATGAGTTAATCATTTATATTTTCCCCATTAATTTCAACTAAGATTGAATATTATATTAAACAACATTACTTGCTTTTAATCTTGAGTATAATATATATAGATCATGTATATAAATACATTTTCAGGGGCACCTGGGTTGCTCAGTTGGTTAAGCGTCTGCCTTTGTGTCAGGTCATGATCTCACGGTCCTGGGATGGAGCAGGGAACCTGCTTCTCCCTCTCCCTCTGCCACTCTCCCTACTGGTGCTCTCTTGCTCTCTCTCTCTCAAATAAATAAATAAAATCTTTAAAAATAAATAAATAAATAAATAAATAAATAAATGCCTTTTCAACAGGATAAGACACTAATACAAGGGAATGATATTATTTATTAAATGATAATATTTATTATTTATACTATAATAGCTTTAGAAATTGCCTTTCATTTCCCAGAGTGCATAGCTGAAACCAACACAATGATTGTCATATTAATAAAGGATACATTTAAGAATGTAGAAATTGAAAACCAGGAGAGGAGAAACGAATAGACCAAGTGACAATTCTTAAGCTGTATACAAGTAGTAGAAATGAGAAAAAACAAAGAGGAAAAAGATATTTGCAGAGTGAATCAACAAGTTTGGCAACTGATTGCATAAGAAGGGGATGGTAGGATATGGGAAAGGTAAAAATATAAATAAAATTTCTAGCAAAAATAAAATTAATGGATAGACCAGAAAAAAGGTTTGGGAGAAAATGGTTAAAATCATTAGTGCAGATTTCAATATGAAGAGAGACTGAAATATTAGTAACCTTTCCATGAGGAGATATCTAAGCAACAGGTGAGAGATCAGGGCTGGGTCTATAAATTTATAAATTATATAACAAATGTAATTGTTGAAATAATAAGACCAGAAGGGTGAGTCCAGGCACAGAATCTTGGGGGATTTATACTTACTTTTAAGAGATTAGGAGATTTAAGAGATGGATAAAGGAAGGGCAGCTGGAACAAGGAGACTGGGAAGAGATATTGAGAACAGTCAAATCAAGAGATTTAATTCCATTAAATCCAAATGAATACAATACAAAGAAAAAAAACGAAGCTATGAAGAAGTCATTGGGTTCAGCACTTAGGAAACCGTGTATCTACCCTAAGATGTAATGAGAGAAATTTCAATTACTTACGGACACATCCAAACATTGTTGTTTCATTACTGACTTATGAAAACCTTTACCATATTGCTTATATTATGACATGAAATACTAATCCTGAGCTGTAATCAACTTGGATTTTGGGAATGAAAATCACCAAACTATTTTTGGTAAATCTAAAAGACAATCTTAAAGAAATCTAGAAGTGATGCATACTACAACCAGAGTAATAATCCTATTTACATCTGCTTTATTGTTACTGAATTACATAAATTGAGATCCTACTATTAACAAAATACTAAGATAACAAAAGCAAGTGACATTTGTAGATTCAGTGTTTCACATTTTATTTTAAGGGATATGTTCTAATTATGATGACTAAATAAAGAATTCTATTTTGAGTTTTCATAAGTTAATCATCATAAATGAGTTGTTACAAAATAAAGATAAAAGGAAATATTAGTGGGGTGGCTCAGTTGGTTAAGTGTCCGGCCGACTCTTGATTTTGGCTCAGGTCATCATCTCAGGGTGGTGAGATTGAGTCCTGCCTTGGGCTCTGCATTGGGCATTGGTGCTCACTTAAGATTCTCTCTCTTTCTCCCTCAGCCTCTCCCCAGCCCCCATTCTCGCATGCACTCTCTCTCAAGAAAGAAAGAAAGAAAGAAAGAAAGAAAGAAAGAAAGAAAGAAAG